>NC_056749.1:479302962-479360462 GCF_019279795.1 Protopterus annectens | reverse complement strand
TATTCTTAAACTTATAAACAATACAAATCCCACCAAACTCGCACAATTTCCTAAGGTCCCAAAAATATTACTCCTTTCTCATTCTCCCCAGTACCTACATCAGCTATCCAAAAACTATTATCTAAACTCAACCCCACCACTCTCGCTGCTGACAATCTCCCTACAAAGTATCTCCAACTTGCATCCAGTGCCATAGCTTATCTTGTCTCCTTACTGATAAATCCATCACTGAACAAACCATTCCAACCTTGTGGAAAACCTCTCATCATTCCCCTTCATAAAGGTGGTCTCTCTACTGACCATTCTAACTATCAACCCATTGCAATCCTATCACTCCTATCTAAGATTCTCGAAAAAATGTATTCATTGCCAACTCCTTACCACCTTCTCTCCAATAACCTACTATCCAAAACATAACATGGATTCGTCCATTTCACCAACACTATAAATGCATACAGAAGCCAAGGCATGCTAGTCTCTGCTATTTTTCTAGACTTACCCAAAGCATTTGTTACAGTTTCGCACAATAAACTCTTATCTTGCCTCTCTGAGCTCACTATTGACACCTCCACCTTGCTATGGTTCAAGAGTTACTTTGACAACTGTCTTCAGTCTGTTAAATGGCTCAGCTCTCTATCTTCCCCTCTCCCAGTCGCAGTAGGTGTGCCTCCGGGTTCTATTCTTGGCAAACTTCTTTTTAACATTTTTACTAACCAACTTTGTTTAGCCGCCACAAATGCTGAAATAGTTCAATATGCTAACAACACAACCCTAATCTGCTGTGCACCCGACATCCGGCTCCTACAACAAAAAGCCCAGACATCCTTCATAGATATTGAAAACTGGTTAAATAAATCTCAACTGATTTTGAATCCAAAAAAGACCCAACTTATACTATTCCACCCAATAAAGATTAATGACCTACCCACCTTCTCTATATTGCCAGCCAATAAGTCCCCCGTCACCCCAGTCCCTGATGGAAAGTTTCTAGGAATTACAATTGACCAACTAAAATTCAGTAAATATTTATCCCAAACTATCTCCAAAGTCCACAAAAAATGAGGGACCCTGTATCATTGCAAAAAGTACCTTACTTCCGAATTGAGAATTGCTATAGCCAGATCACATCTCCTATCAACATTACTTTATACATTGCCAGTACTAACATATCTAAACAAGTCTGACCTTTAATAAACTTTCAGCATGTTACAACAAAATTGCCAGATTTGCAACAAACACCAAATCTCGTTCCCACCACTGCAAGTCCTTGCTTACTTTACACTGGCTTGAATTCCCCAATCTTTTAAGATACCATCAACTCATTTTGGCACACCAAATACTCTACTACCCAGAGAAAACCCCTGCCATAATTGGCCTACTATACTTCCATAAATTAAATGGGCAATTATGTCCCGCCAACAAAGCCCTGATTGAAAAAATTCCATGTAAATACAGCTCTGGTGAATCTCTTCCCCATTGAAATCACAAAAACTGGAATAGCCTTCCTCCTGACATCAGGCTACTAACCTGCACTTCCACTTTTAAACAACACCTTAAATCATACCTTCTCACCAACCAGCTATGTTACTGCTATAGTTCACCTTTGAACTCTTACTACATTGCAAGAGTATCATTTCCTTATTCTTCTTGTTAATTGTCTAATTTCTGTACTCCATTTATGCTCTTTTCCTTATGCTTCTAGTGAATACTTATGTACTAAGGTCACATACTGATAATCACTAGCAGTCAGCTGTTTATCTAATACTTGTTCTGTTCCTAACGTATTCAATAAGTTCTATACAGCTATCTTCTTACTTTCACTTGGTTTATCATCTTAAATTTTCTGTAATCATTTTACTCTGTACTTCTAAATCTTTTAACTTTTTGGGAACTGTTAATTCGTTTTTGACTTTTGTAATCTCAACTGTTATTAATTACTGTTGATTTTATACTATGTGGAGCTTTTCTCCCCGGGCCTCTGCTGAAAATTGACACTAGTGTTCAGTCAGATTATCCTGGTAAAGAAATGTAAAATAAAATAACTACATTTAAAACACTTTCTAACAAGTGGCGCTGTATTATACAAGGAATATAATTTTAATACAATCAGGTTAACAGAACCAGGAAGGTGAATCAAAGAATGCAAACATGTATGCTTGCTCACAGGATGCATGAGGTCAAAACTGGGAAAGAGACCAGTCACCAATGGATTCCTCCAGGGTTTGGTGCAGAGACTTTTTCTGTTTGGCATATACATCTCATAAGTAAAAGGAAATACCAAAGAGCTTTGGCTGACTAAGTTTGAGATGACTGCAAACTAGGAGGAATTATTGAATCCCCAGATGACTTGACTATCATACAAGAAGGTTTGTCCCAAACAATAACTGGTGCAAGAATCATGAATTGAAACTAAACTCCAAGAAATACATCATCGTATCCTTTGGGAAGTCATCTAATCAGGGAACTGCCAAATTGACGATGCCCTCTGAGAACTGACCCAGTTTGGCATTTTGGAACTTGTGTTACAGTGACTTAACCTTTGACCAGCATGTGCACAGAGTCATAAGAAAGTCTTTCTATATTGCACAGCTTATAAACAAATTGATCATGACTAGATATAGAGATGTTATTGTCCCCCTTTACAAAGCCCTCATTAGGTCAGTTATTTTGTATAATGCCCACTTTGGCATGTATCTGTCCAGACCCATGCAACAATTGGAATACCCATTGAGATAGCTTGCTAAAGGGATAAAAGTCCTAAACAACAGGCCTTGCATGGACCACCTCAAAAATTTATCACTATACTCTGTATCCTACAGAGTGCTTAGAGGTGATGTGTCTGGCATACAAGGCATCCTCCAGCCTAATACAGATGGACCTACTTAACATCAACAAGTCAAATGGCATCAGAAATGCTCAGTCCAGGTGTCTAAACTGAATGGCTTGTGGAGAGATGGCTAATTATCACAGAGGCTACCACTGTTTCAGAACATACTATCCATTCAAGTAAAACAAAGCTCATCCCTGTTCATATTCAAATGCAACTTAGGTCTAAGGAAAGGTACTGTACTCTAGGATTGCCCCTCGTGCCACTAATGGATAGAGGCAGTTCCTAAATGCTGCATCCCTTACATCTGTCCCCTCAAATTATCTATAGTATGATCATATTTATTCTCACTAGGGATGATATACAATTATCTGCCATGGGATAGGTAAAACCAATCAATAAATGTTAATTCAAGCACCAAAAGGGAAATTGATTAAGCTTAAAATGTTATCCAGGTGAACATATGTTCTGGTAGTAAATAGTTTTCAAAAATTGCCCTTTTTAGGTCAGTAAGTGCCCCTCTCACCCTCCGCCCCCCCCCCCCAGTTTCAACAGCTTCTGGCGCCTCTGTTTTTTTGCACCAGTGCCCCATGTCCTCTGGCTTGGAAGGTGGATGCCCTATCTTTCTGTTGGAAGGGTATGTTTCTTTATGCCTTCCCAACTCTTTCTCTCATACTGAGGGTCCTGTTCAAGATAGAACAAGATTCTCCTAGAATCTTGTTGGTGACTCCCTTCTGGCCAGACCACATTGGTTCTCTGTTCTGCACTTTGCCAAGGGCAGTCTTCACAATTTACCTCACAGGGTGGACCTAGTCACACAAGACAAGGCATCTGTCATCCATCCCCACTTGCCCTCCTTCCAACTGACATTGTGGATGACCGGGTTTTGATTCCTTTAGGCAACTGAGGGCATGCTTTGGGTTCTGCAGGAGGCCAGGAAACCAGGAAATCAGGAAATCTTATTTATCCAAATGGAAGAGATTTTCTATTTGGTGTCTTGCTCGTAACCTGGATCCAATTTCTGTGGCAGTTCATTTGTTTCTCTCTTATTTGTGTGAATTGCTCTGTGTTTAGTTGGCATACTCTTCAGTTAAAGCTCACCTATTCATCTGTTTGCTTGTATGCCTTTGACTCCCCCCTTCGGCTTCTTGGTTTCAGGTGAAACAATTCCTTAAAGGCATCCTTCATATTAGGCCTCCCTGGTAGCCTATTCCTCCTTCCTGGTACCTTAGTTTTGTTCTTGAAAAATTGACTGGCTCATTTTGAGCCTGTAAATTCTGCTTCCTTATAGCACTGTACTTGGAAGACTATTCTTTGGGCCCTTCAGCTAGAAGGGTGTCTGAGCTTTGTGCCCCTATGGCTTTTCCTTTTAGTTTTTCAGGAGGACAGGGTGTCTTTTTGTACTAATCCTTTTTTATGCCTAAGGTGGTTAATGAGTTGTCTCTTAATCATTCTATGCATTTGCCCACTTTTTTTGCATCTTCACAGTCTACTAGTGAGAGGTTTCTTCACACCATAGATTTGTATTGATAGGTATGATATTATTTAGATAAGGCTAAAGCCATATGTAAACCTAAGCAACTTTTTGTTTTCTTTTGTCCTAGATCTTTGTTTGGCTGTTACTAAGCAAACTATTTCTTCCAGGATCTCTAAGGCCACTTCCTTTTGTTATGCTTTTCATGGGAAAAGCCTTTCTTCTGTTAACGCTCATTCTACCAGGTATGTGGCTTCTAGTGCTTTTTGTAAGGGACTAGATATCAACTCCAACCTTGAGGCAGCTACTTGGACTTCTGTGCATACTTTTACCAGGCACTATAAGTTGGATATGTTTCTAGGGCTACAGCTGGATTTGCCAGGGTTATCCTGCATGGCTTTCTTGAGGACTCTGCTTGACCTTCATCGTCCTCCCAACTTTCATCCTGAGCCCCCTTTTTCTTTCTCCTTCTGGATGCACATGTTCCTGTCTAACTCCTTGGATGTGCTGTTCCTCCTGGGGCTTTTCAGTTCTGAGGAAGGTATGTCTGTATGTCACCTTTATGCCTTACGCCATGCACAGGAAGCATATGTGTGATATACAACATCCCTATTACAACCTAAGGCTTTGGTATACTTGCCGAATGTTGGACTTGCCCTTGTGAGAGGCTCTCTAATGTAAGAAATATTGTAATAGTGAAGAGAAAGATATCTACTGTTAAGATTTTACATGACACTACTTGAAAAATGGTCAATGGCAGTATATTTTATGTCCACATAATATTTGCTTGTATAGCATTTCAATAATGCTTTTTGAATTAGAACTTGAGATTTGTTCTCTGCAAAGTTATCAAGAAACTTGAACTATCTTTACATTCATTGTAATTGTGAACTAATAATAATTTGACAATGTAACCACTGGGACAAGCATTTCTGTAAAGAACTGGTACATTTAGGGTCCCCCAGATATGAAATGCAGCTGCCACTGGTGAACTATTAACAGAGTCTTCCATTTATGTGAGTAAAACAAGTAACCTATTTTGTATTAAAGCAGATATTATGACAGACCATAAAAAGTTAAAACGAATTTTGAAAAAGTAATACGATCATGGTTGTTTTAATGTTGACACCAATTTTAAGATCATTTAATGATGTCCTGAATTTGAGTAGATTATGCAGTAAGTTTTTTAAACTAAAAGTTTTAAATTCATCTGTTCTTTTTTTATACTGCATAGGCAATATGAAGATTCAAGCTCCCAATTCAAATAAAATAGCTTCATTTGAGGATCTGTAAAAATATTGAGATTGATGGCAAGATGTGAATTGTTTTTGCCTTTATACAATCCCCTGTCACATTACAGAGACAAATCTTTGTGTGTAAAAAATGCTATCATAAACAGCTTCAAAAAAGATTTCCAGTGCTGAATAGCCTTCAAATTCTTATGATTTGTAGCCTGCAAATTTTTGTATAGGAGTTTTGGTCCCTTTTACAGTTCAAACTAAAACAGAGTAAGAAGGTCACACAGATAACAAACTGGTTATAAAACACACAAAGAAAAATCTAGCAAAGCTAGACTTCTGTGTGATACCGTAAACCTCTTGCATCAGAGGCCTCATGGGATATATGCAAATGACCCTTTAAGGATATCCGGTGTTTCAGCTAAAATGGCAATTCTGAATGTCCATTACTTTTTCTTTTACTTTCATTTTAAGTCTATTTATGGACAATTTTAGGCCATTAAAGCCAAACCCCTCTAACATGCATGTCCACAGCTAGAGGGGTTTGGATTTAGTTTGAGTATATATTGTCTTCTGGAGAGAAAGTCATTGGTATTGCAACTATGCAGGTCTATTGCTTAAAAATGTATTGTTTTTAAGTTTTTGGTAAAATACAATATAAAACAAGGTAGGGGCTACTACCCCCATGCCACCCAATGTGGGGGGCTGTGCCACCCACACCCCCCTTAACTATATATATATATTAACTCCAGGATCACACTACATTGGGGAAAATGGCATACCTTTTACTTTCCTTGCAGTACTCTACACAGTGCCATATATACGAAGTTCAGTTCAGTGAAATGAGTTTTCAGTAATTTGTGTTTTCATCGATGTGGTTGGAGTGAAATGAAATTCAACAAAACAAAGTAGACCCATATATAATATTTATCTTTATATATATATATATATATATATATATATATATATATATATATATATATAAATAAATAACACACACACACACACAATATGCATGTTTTTTGTCTGAATAGGGAAATTAACTATTAAGCGATATAGGCTTCAAACATTAAATACTGTAAGTTACTACTCGGCTATATTAATCCCTTAAATGGGATTAGCATTTTTGTTGTTGAACTCCAGTTAGCAATCATGAATTACATTCATTCTTGAATTATATCATGTAGCTTCACTTAACACACAGGGAGAGAAGTGAATCCGCAATCATGTGGTTTGGCTACTAGTATTTAATTATTGAACATGCACACTCATCTGTGATGATAAACAGTTTGTGAGACCCCAGTTTCTTCTCAGAATTACCAGTGTTTGCTGTTACTGGTTTTAGCCATGGAGGGAGACAAAGACAAGAGGCAGACTGTGTCTTTTTGGGAACTAAAGCTAGCCCCTCTGTGCCTCCAATTGATTTTAAAAAGTGATTTGGTTAGTTCTTTTGAGATTACCTTAAATGGATCTATACTCTAGTCTTAGCATGCAGTTTAAAAGTTTTTACCAAGCTACCAATGTACGTAACAGATTTCAAGTCAGTCTGTTGGCTCTGATATTTAGATGGATGAAACTCTGACTATGCCCTAGGTGTAACTTAGGTTTATATAGTGGCCCAGGTGCTGGGGTAGCCTGCTTGAATGCCTTACTTATTTTAGTGTTCTAAGTCCAACTTTTCCAAGGGCCTAAAAAGCCAGCAGTATGAATCCAAATTTAAGTAGGATGTACATGTTAAATAGGAGAG
Organism: Protopterus annectens; assembly: GCF_019279795.1. NCBI lineage: Eukaryota > Metazoa > Chordata > Ceratodontiformes > Protopteridae > Protopterus > Protopterus annectens. The sequence continues at coordinate 479,353,176 of NC_056749.1, read as the reverse complement.
AGAGAATACAAATGTCATTGAAATGCTGAAAATTATGTATGATGAACTGCCAAGTCACTTAACTGTGATGCAGTTCCTTTTGAGTTTAAAAAGTTAACACTAGATGCCCACCAATGAGTTCTGAAGAAGTTCTTCACATTATGGAATTATGGAATGAAGTTCCTTACATTATGGAATGAAAGTGCTTAACTGGTTGATTGTACTCTAGACCAGCATTTTTTTTGTTCTTTTGGATTTTTTGGTACATTGTGTTTTGGATTTTTCTTTTTTGGTACCTGGTTTTAAGAATGACATTACTTGAAGTTCAAGGACCATTCATTTATCATACCACCCCTAGTTAGTTTGTGAAGATGGAACTGTACATGTATCTAAAGTGCCATATTAAATAATGAACCTGCTGGTAATGTTTCAAGATTTTAAGCCATTTTTAACATTTTAAGCTTGTGAAGTTCTCGATCAGCTACAGCATTATTTAATGCATGAGCCACTCAATAACACTTTATCTTCTGTTAGCACCATTCCATCTGACTTATCTAGTTAGCACTCCTTTCATGTCAGTGGTTGCTGGCATTTATCAAAGTTCAATCCAATACTCTCCTTTGTCAGCAGTCTTTATCAAAGATATTGTGGGAAATCAAATGCTGATGACTCCACAAATGCTGCCGATGATGATGCAGTTAATATTCTGATCTCCAACCAGCAGTCCTGCTTTTATTCCTTGCAGTTTTGACATTATGCTATGGAATTGCATCTTATTGCCTGAAAAGTCAAATTAGTGCTATCTACATCTAGGAATAATGTACTTAATGGTGCTGACTTTCCTAACCTAGCTCATAAAGAACATCCCCTCCTTCAAGGAAATGTAGGGCTTTACATTAACTCCATAGATCCAACTCCCACTCAGTAAATTCAACAAAATCATCTTGGATTTGACAAGCAAGTGAATAATGTTGACAAGAATTAACAAGCTTGGCAGTGTCTTAGTATTTCTCTGCTAAAATGCTTGGCAATCTACAAGTAATATGCATTTATAACATGCACTGTTGAACTCTAATTTACAGCTATCTCTGGACAAACTTGAACAAATATACAGAATAGCCAGATATGTTGTTGATTATCATGATAGGAATCCTCTGTTTCATCTTTGCAAAGACTACATTAAATTGTGTTTAGTATGGGCGCACCTTCGTTGAAGGTTGTGCGTCAGAGCTGGCAACTTGGCACGTAAAAATCTACTGCCAATCATTAGCGGACCGGAGTTCCGCTGTGGCGACCCCTAACCGGGAAAAGCCGAAAGACACAACAACATAGCTGAAATTCATTAGTGCATGTCTCTCCATTTAATCACTAGTCTCGTGATAATCTATTGTAGAAGGCTCAGCATGAGCCCAGGGCCTTTGCTGAGAGGCTCATCTGTGTTAATCAAACTTTTGGTAATGCCCATTACCCTTCCTCTGTTATGAAACTCTGCCATAGACTATCTTAGAAAGTAATGTACATTCCTAAGAGCAAAGCTTTTGAAATTACTCTAAAAATCTATGAAGTCAAAGGAGCTGCAAATGTAGCACAATTTAACTAAAGCCTCAGTGTAACGTAACTTTCTAGAAAAGGAGCCTTCTCCTCTCAGCCAGTATTTGGAACCATCATGACCGATTTAAACTCAAATAAGGAATTGATTATCTCTCTTCTGCAGATAGAGTTCCATAATCATGTCATCCGTGATGGAAGAACATGCATATAATTTTGGAATCAAAAAGGCTATTTTATATCTTTAACATCATACTGTTATTCCATGCATTAAAACTATGATAAATAGTGGTAAATATGGTAAAAAGCAAGATATGGACTACTTTCTACCTCATGTAGGCATATGCAAACCTTAATCACATCTTCCCCAACAAGTCTGTAATGCTTTGAATACAAATTTTATCTGACCAGCTATTTAATGCATCTAAACCTGGAGAGACCCCTAATATTCAAAAATATATCTACACTTTGAGAACAGATGACTACTTTGTATATAGGGACCATGCTTTCATTTGATTTAGATGACAGAAACCTAAACATTAATCTCGTACTACTAAGGCATCTTTTGCTGATCCTCTGTATGCGACATTTGAATGCTCAAATCTTTATAGTACATTACAAATTGAATTAATTTACCATCAATAACAAAAGGTTTGTTTTTTGAGGAATGCAAAAACTGCACTTTTATCTGTATTACAGGAAATTGTGTGGTTGCTTGTCCATCTAGCAAGCACGTGAAAGTTTTTCTGTCTTTTAATTTCTCAAAGCCTTTTTGGTTTCTAATACCATGAGGGGAAGGTACCCCAGTCCTAAGTCAAAGTATGATTTTAGTTCATGAAATTAGTGTTTCACTCTGTTAGCCAGAAATGCTCTGCACAGCACCTGCAATGTGCCCAGTAATGACGACTCTTGCAATTTGTATGGAGTTGCATGTATTGGTAACATATCGAAGTAGAATTGTAAATTCTTTTTTACAAGACCTGTTGGTCCTACTACTATTGGAAATATCTGGGTAATCCTCCTTCCACATTGCTCTCATTTCTGCCTACAAATCTTGATTTTTTTTTTTATGACATAAGACACTGTAGTTACCGGGTGTAGCAATTAAAATGATCAATGCTACATTTGTCTTCTTTTCATAGACTACTATATCTCGTTTTCTCGCGTCTGTTTTTTGAACTGTTAATGGGTGATCCCATGTGATATAAACTTCATTTTTATAATGCTTTGTGGCTCATGTTTCCAGTGTTTTCCTGCTACTTAACGCATAATGTTTGCCCAATGCAACAGTCTTGCTACATTATTATGCCTTTCATTATACAGTTCTCCTGCCATTAGTATATCGCGGCCAGCAAAAAGATGACTGTTTCCAATCCTGTTTAAAAAACCCAAGTTTGTCTGTTACTCCTACATGTTCAATGGACTTTGTAAACCAATGTGTATGCAATCTATTATCTTGGGCTGCCAATATTAACCTTTCATCTTTTTGTTTAAATTCACCTCTCCATAACCATTCCTGTTTTCTTTCCTTAACATGAGGTTGTTCCAAGAGTTTTCTATACTTGCAACTATATGTATGCATTTTCCACATGTTTTGCATTCTCATCTGATCCTTAACCTTATATTGTTTCTTGGCACTTTCAGTTGCTGACCGATTTTTATCTACCATTCTTGGGTCTTGGGAGGTCAGCAGACCCATATCTCCTTCAGAACAGGGAATACATTATCTTGGTATATATTGTTTTTTATAAATCATTTAATAAGCATGAAGCATCCTTTTTGTCTTCCTGTCCAACCAATGCTACACCGTTTGGGGCCAGTCAATCACTCCAAAACTATAAGTTATTACAGGAACAGCAAATTGATTTATAGCTTGGACTTTGTTCCTAGATGTCAATGTTGTTTTCAGTATTAATTTTAGTCATTTAAAATATTCCTTAATAATTTTAATTTGCATTTGTTCATGTTTTATTGTTGATTCTTCAATTCCTAAATATTTATACACTCCCTCTTGCTCGAGTTCTTTTATATCACATCCTTGTCCCAAACTGATGTTTGCTTGGTGCTGTAGCTTTCCTGCTTTAAAGGTTGCTTTTGCACTTTTATCAAGACCAGATGCCATTCTTACATAATCTGAAAAAGTTTTGACCACTCGCAGTTCTTTCAGTTCCTCATCTGATCAACTTGTGAAGATTAAGGAGAGATGGGCGAAGGCTGCCAGCCTAGTCAAATAGAATTTGATATCTAATTCTGGCATTTGTAAATAAATGTGAAATACAGGCATGTTTTCTTGATAATAAATGTAAAATACAGGCATGTTTCTTGAGTGTAAAGAAAACACTGTAAAATGTGAACTTCAAGATTGTTACAATATTGCCCCCTTGCTGTAAAGAAAAACTAAGTCGAGCCTTTCAAATTTGTCTTTTGAAATTGAAATGATTTTATGACATTCTTTGATCCTGAAAGTTGGTTCCGGTCAGGCTGGCTGAAGACATTCTGTCTATTGTGTTAACTAAGGACTAATTGCTAGAGTGTATATGTGAAATGCCTTGGTGTTTTATTCTCCTGTGCAGGTGTTAGCTTGCTAAATAATGTAAATGGAGTTTCTATTAGCCTGGGAACTCAGAGCAGGTGTCAAGATCATGCAATATGAATACTGGGAAAACCTAAGTGTGATCTGTCAACTCTTGGATATCTCTGTGGTGTAGTAGTTTTGTCTTGTGTTTTAATTATTTATTATTAAATATTTTTAAAACCTTCTAACTGTGGCTGTTTTGTTCATAGGTCAGTACTAGGCTATCGGCCCTAGGGCCTATACAAGCTAAGAATACAGCATCCATGGGACCAGATGACATCCCAGGCTGTGTACTACATGAACTACAAAATGAACTGGCATTTCACCTAAGAGTCATGTTTAATCATAGCCTCACCTCAGGCTTTGTGCCCACTGAGTGGTGCACAGCTACAGTTATCCCGCTCCACAAGGGAGGATCCGCCTTGGATCCTGGGAACTACCGTCCCATCAGTCTGACGAGCCTAATCTGCAAGGGCATGGAACGCATTATCATGGAACTTCTAAACAAAGACATTGGCAACCTTCAAACACTGGACCCCACCCAGTTTGGGTTTGTGAAGGGCCGATCTTGTCTCCTGAATCTTATTGACTTCTTCAAATCAGTCTCCAGAGCTGTGGACGAGGGTAAGGTGGTCCACACAGCCTATCTGGACCTCGCCAAGGCCTTCGACACCATCCCCCACTCTGGAATCATAAATAAACACTAAGCTGGGCATAAATCCCTACGTCACTTGATGGGTCGCCAATTGGCTTACTGACAGAACCCAGACTGTAAAATTAGCCAACTCCAAATTCAGCTCCAGACAAGTGGAGTACCTCAGGGTTCAGTCCTGGGACTGCTCTTGTTTGGCATCTACTTCTCTGAAGTACAGGCCAACACTAAGGGACTCTGGCTAACAAAGTTTGCAGATGACAGCAAACTGGGAGCCATTATTGAATCCCCAAATGATGGGGATATTCTACAAAAGGGCTTTACAGAAATAGATGCCTGGTGCCAGAGCCATGGGCTCAAGCTTAATGCCAAGAAATGTATAGTTATCCCCTTTGGAAAAAAACTGTATCCATGAATTACCACATAGGTGGCAGGACATTAAACATTGAAAGTGTGATGAGAGACTTGGGGACACAGGTGGACAGTGGTCTCACTTTCGATAACCACATCGCCACAACAGTCAGGAAATCCTTCTATGTTGCACACCTCATCACTAAGGGCTTTTCTCCAGAAAAAAGGAGGTTAGTGTCCCACTGTACTCATCCCTCATTAGACCCATTATAGAGTATAATGCCTCATTTGGTATGTACCTCAAAAGACATCTGCAACAGCTGGAAAGGCCACAGAAATACCTCACTAAAAGAATCACAGGCCTAAAGCAGATGCCATATGCTGACAGTCTAAAAAAAACTGCAGCTATACTCTGTGGCATATCGTCTACTCTGAGGCGATCTCTGCTTAACATACAAGGCCATGTCAAACCCTGAGCTGTTGGACATGCTCCACTTAAAGAAATCCCAATCTGTGAGCCACACGCTCCAGGGATCTAAACCTTGTCATCACAATGAACAAAACATGCTGGAGGGATAGGTTCCTGATCCAGAGACTCCCCATATGCTGGAATAGACTGCCCATACATGTCAAGCAGAGCTCCTCATTGGCCCTCTTCAAAAGGAACCTTGATGATTGGATGGGAGATGGGAAATTCACCCCGGGGAGCATGTCAGTCACTCTGTTAGACAGGGGTCCAGAGAAGTAAATATTGTGGGAAGAAATATCCAGGGAATTGTTATGGCTAGGCTTGCATAGGGCCGATAGCCTTGTACCAACCTATGAACAAGCTTAGCCATAACAATTCCCTGGCTATTTCTTCCCACACTCTTTATTTCCCTGTACCCCTGTCTAGCAGGGTGACTGACATGATCTCCGGGGTGAGTTCTTTAAGTGTAGCATGTCCAACAGCTCTGGGTTTGACATGGCCTTGTATGTTAAGCAGAGATCACCTTCGAGTAGACTATATGCCACAGAGTATAGCTGGAGTTTTTTTAGATGGTCCACATGTGGCATCTGCTTTAGGCCTGTGATCCTTTTAGTGAGGTATTTCTGCTGTCTTTCCAGTTGTTGCAGATGTCTTGAGAGGTACATAACAAATGGGGTGTTGTATTCTATAATGGGTCTAATGAGGGATGAGTACAGTAGGGCAATGACCTCCTTTTTTCTGGATGAAAAGCCCTTAGTGATGAGGAGTGCCACCTAAAAGGATTTCCTGACTGTTGTGGTGATGTGGTTATTGAAGGTGAGACCACTGTCCACCTGTGTCCCCAAGTCTCTTATAACACTTTCAGTGTTTAGTGTACTGCCACCTATGTGGTAATTCATGGGTACATGTTTTTTCCCAAAGGGAATAACTATACATTTTTGGTATTAAGCTTGAGCCCATTGCTCTGGCACCGAGCATCTGTTTCTGTAAGGCCTTTTTGTAGAGTATCCACATCATTTGGAGATTCAGTAATGGCTCCCAGTTTGCAGTCATCTGTGAACTTTGTTAGCCTGAGTCCCTTAGTGTTGGCCTGTACTTCAGAGAAGTAGATGCCAAACAAGAGAGGTCCCAGGACGGAACCCTGAGGTACTCCACTTGTCACTTGTCTGGAGCTGGATTTGGAGTCAGCTACTTTTACAGTGTGGGTTCTGTCAGTAAGCCAGTTGGCAACCCATCCAGTGATGTAGGGATTAATGCCCAGCTTAGTAAGTTTATTTATGATTCCAGAGTGGGGGGTGGTGTCAAAGGCTTTGGCGAGGTCCAGATAGGCTGTGTGGACTGCCTTACCCTCATCCATGGCTCTGGAGACTGATTCTAAGAAGTCAGTCAGGTTCAGGAGACAAGATCAGCCCTTCATGAACCCAAACTGGGTGGGGTACAGTGTTTTTAAGGTTGCCAATGTCTTTGTTTATAAGTTCCATGATAATACATTTCATGGCCTTGCAGATCAGGTTCATCAGACTGATGGGGCAGTAGTTTCTGGGATCCAAGGTGGATCCCCCCTTGTGGAGTGGGATAACTGTAGCTGTGCGCCACTCAGTGGGCATGAAGCCTGAGGTGAGGGTATGATTAAACATGACACTGAGGTGAAGTGCCAGTTCATTTTGTACATTTTGTAGTTCATGTAGTACACAGCCCGGGATGTCATCTGGTCCCATGGATGCTGTATTCTTAGCTTTGGCGAGTGCGTTTTTTTACCTGTGTGGCCGTTATTACCGGAATTTGGCAATCTTCCGGTATTGAGATGAGCCATTTAGGGGGTGAGAGGGGGGGTGAAGTTGGCACTGAATCGATCTGCCAGAATATTGGCAATATCCTTGGGATCAGTATATTTAATGCCATTCTGTTGTAGCTCAGAGCAGATCTGAGCATTGCCATTTACATTCTTGACATAGTTATAGAATGCTTTGTGGGTTGTCTTTGGAATCTTTGGAAATTTTATTTTCGTAACTAGCATTGAAGGATTTTATGAGGGATCTCAGCTTCTTACTGAGGCTGGTAAGGGAGTTTTTTGCATCCTGGGATTTTCCTCTTTTCTGCAACAGTTTTTTCCTTTTGTTGTAAAGTTTGTTTATGGCAGGGGTCCACCAGATTGGCTTCCTTTTTTGGAGGAGAGCATCTTGGTTCTATTTGGCATGGTATGATTTATGCATGAGTGGATGTGCTCGTACAGTGCCTTCGTGTAGGACTCAGCAGTCGAACGTTCAGTTCCCGTCTGCATGAGTGTCATGAAGTTTGTAACTTCTGACTTGAGTAGCATAAAGTTGGCTTTGGAAAAGTTTTTTATGGAGGTTTCCTTACTGAGGGGGGTGGGGATGGGATGCGGATGCTAAGGGTGATTAGCTTATGGTCTGACCTGACCAACGAGGGGGTGAGCATAGGTGTGGAGCAGCGATTTCTCATGTTGGTAATGACCAGGTCTAGGATATTGGAGTCCCTGGTGGGACTATGGATTAGTTGACCCAGGGCATTGGAATTTATGAATTCCAAGAACCGTTGGGCAAAGGTGTTGGTACATGAGTAGTTTTCCCAGTTAATGGCAGGGTAGTTGAAATCACCCAGTATTAGGGTGTTTGGTTGTATATTAATATTTTCCAGTATGTTTAGAAAGGTGTAGTGAGAATCTTGGGGCATGGTGGGGGGATCTGTAGCAAGCTACAATTTGAATTGCAGTCTTACCTAGTGTTAGTTGCACCTGGAGAATTTCAGACGCATTGTGTTGAGCAACTAACCTTGTGGTGTGAATATCCTTGTGAATATGGAAACTCCTCCACCTTTAGTTTTTCGATCCTGGTTTGGTGGCTGAAAAGTGTGGTAAGAGTTGTAGCCTGGTATTGCAGGTGTGCTCTTAGGAGCCTTGAACCAGGTCTCAGTTACTGCACAGATAATGTTCTCCATTTTTAGGAGTGCATTTTGAGGTTTAGACTGCTAGCATTGAGTAGCAATACCTTCAGATTTTGCATGCTTGTACCTGTTATGGTGGTGGTTTTGTCCTTTGAACTTTGTGTAAAAAAGGCACTATAGGGGTGGCAAGAGCCTTAGCCAGTAACCTGAATCCCAGGGACGACAGGTGCTGACCATCCCTGGCAAAGCATCATGGTCTGCCGATCATGTTGTCCCAGGCAGACAGATACTGGATCCCCTTTGAATGACGCCATAAGCTTAGCCAATTGTTCAAGTCAATCATTTTGTTCTTATATTGTGGTATCATTCTGGGTGAAGGCATGATGCTACTCAGGGCTAGGGTCATACCTGCCTGGGCCACATGATCCGAGAGCTCTTCCATGTCTCTTTTCATGTAGTCCAGGGAGGTACGTCTCAAGTCATTCACTCCAACATGGACAATGACAGAGTCATATTTGTACTTGTGGAGTGACTTGAGTGCATGAGTTATGTGGTGGATCTTGGCACCCAACAGGCAGCTGACTGTAATTTTCTCCTTGTTCAGCCTGGTGAGTGGGACATCAGTGTACCTGACTAGAGTCACCTATGACTAAAGTGTTAGTACGTGTCTTTCTTTAGGGGCTGTTGCTGGGTGGCACACTGGTGTTGTGAGCTATGTGACACTTTGGATGTGATTGGTGTTTGTTTGCATTTCAGCTTCGGAGGTCCTTGTTGCTTGGGCAGGTTAAGTTAAGGGCCTCTGCATATGTGGATTTAGTGTTGCTATGCATGGGTGTTGGTGTTGTGAGTTTAGAAGGGCTATGTGTTACTTCTTGACTGTCTAGCGCAATCTTGGGTGGAGAGATCTTTGCTTCCAGTTTGGCTATGTAAGTGCATCTCTCATAGGTTGTAATGTTGGGTGGTAGGAGGAGAGGGTTGTCTGTGTACATGAGTCAATTGTTGCATTGCCCCAGTATGCCCAGATTCATCAGGTGTACAGGAGAAATCAATGGAAGGTGACCCTTGGACATGCCTGTATTGTGTAGAGATGAGCTCTAGAATACATTGCATATTTATAGAGGTTATTGTAATAGGCCACTGTAAAGTAAACCTTGACTGTTAAGTCATATTACCATTGGATAATAATATTGCACAGTAATAATTGGGCACCCTTTTAAGGGCCTTTTAGTAGCTGATATTAACTGGGTGGTGGCAGTAATTACTACCGTATAGTCTGGGTAAAGGGGCACAGCTGGAGAATCTGTCAGCCTTTCCCTGGAGTGTCTGTGAAGTTGTATAAATACTTCTCTCAAAGTGTATGTGTGTTATGTTAGCTACTTGGCAGGGAAACAAAGCACTGGGTGGCAAGAGAGGGTACTGGAGGTTCTAGCTTGCCCAGTTAGGCTGAGATATGGACCCTATAGCTCTGCCAGTGGGGAGTCTTATTGGGGATCTGGTGAGCAAGGGAGCAGCCAGCCCCAGACTGACTGTGATCTCTGTGTGCACTTAAGGAAATTGTACTTTACTGTGTGTATTAGTTATCCTTTTCTCTTCTAGGAGACCTCCCTGGTGTTAGTGGTGAGGATTAAGTCTCTTTGATTGCTGGGCTAGGGCACGGTCGTCACAAGTGGTGGCAGTGGTGGAACCTGATCTACTTCACATACTAATTGGCTTGTAGTTGTGTGGGTAGAGCGAATTCCTGTAGCTTATGTACAGTGATCTCTAAAAGTGTTTTGTATTCTAAAACAGCCACGCAGTGTATACTCAGTTCAGATCACAATTATTTTATTTCTTTGGTTAGCTTATTGTTAGGGTGAGCAGGCAGCATGTCAGCAGAAGAGTATGGAAAGCTGACAAGGAGCCAGCTGGCAGAGATGTGCCAGGCTAGGGGACTGGTTCATGGAAACCTGACTAAAGCAGACCTGATTGCAGCCTTGGTTGCAGCTGCATCAGAGAACAGCAGCCTGGAGGACAATCAGACTGACAGTGGAGATGCAATATCTTCGGAGAATGGACAGCTCAACCTTTTTGCAGTGGACTTAAAAATCCAGCTGGAGCTGAAGAGACTTGAGTTGGAGGCCAGGGGTATAGAACTGGAAGCAGCAGAGAGAATGAGGAATATTAAAGCTGAAGAACAGGAAAGGCAGCAAAAGCAGGAGAGGGAAATGCTGACTCTTCACCAGAGTTATGGCGGTAATGGGGAAGGGAGTAACCGGACCCCAGAAGCACAAAAGGTCAGTAAATTTCTTACACAGTTTAAAGAGGGGGATAATTTTGATAGCTTCATTCATATGTTTGAGCAGGTATGTAAACAGTATGAAGTTGACCAAGTGCTCTGGGTATGGTTCCTGACCCCCTTACTCCATGGTAAAGCTGTAACTTATTTAGAAAAAATGCATGACCCTGACTGTTTTAATTATACTGCTGTAAAAAGACATTTGTTAGAATGTTTTAAGCTAACATCTGAAATGTATAGGCAAAAGTTTTGTGAGCATAGACGCAAGACAGATGAAAATCTATGTGAATATGTTGTTCAACTGAGCACTTATTTTCATAGCTGGGTGAGTGGATGTCAGGTCACCACTTCTGAAGGGCTGGCAGACCTTTTGGTAAGGGAACAAGCCCTTAGCACTTTGCCTGAGGACATGAGGATCTGGTTAGCTGATAAACAGTGTGCTACTTGGGAAGAAGGGAGACCTATACCTAGCAAGCATGGCAGCCCTGCACAGGAAAGGGGACCCCCAGTACTGCTCATGGGACTAAAGGAACCCATGGTGGGCAGCACAGACTGCCCCAACAGAATCCGTCAGTAGCAGGGGAAGCCACTAGTCCAGGTACACGTCCAGGAGCTCAGGTTAAATGTTTTGAATGCAACCAGTGGGGTCATGTGGCATACAGATGTCCACGGAGCAAGGTGGGGAACCAAAGGTGAGGGAGCCAGTAAGTGGTAAAGAGAAAATGCCAACAGTGGGTTGTCTTGAGACAACAGGGGTATGGAACTACCATCCTGCAGATGTCCTGAGAGGGAAGGATTTGGATGAGGCAGTACCCTGTATTTATGCAGTTAAATGCCGTAAGGCTAGGAGACAAGCATGTGGGTCTGGTAGCCTGGGGGAGACCCAGACAGACTGCATACTTGCAGCCAGGAACTGCTAAGGTGGTTACTTCAGGGATTGAGCTACGCTGTAGCAGTGCAACTGAATGTGAGCCACAGCTGCTTGTGGGTACTGATGTTCCCGTGGACAGGGTAACTGCAAAGGTAGAGGTGAGTAGTAGTACCCAGGCTGACAGTGAGGCACTGCATTCAGATACCAGACTTCCAGTGGAAGGGGAGCGGGGAAGGGTTACAAAGATGGACTTGAGACAGGCTCAGCTCTCAGATGCTACATTGCAAGGCCTGAGGCAGGTAGCTAGGGAGGCACCTGATTCTCAAGGGAAGGGGGAATTTGTATACTGGGACAAAGGGTTACTATACAGAGAGTGGATTCCTGAGGGGAGGGCTAGAAGGTGAGAGAGTACAGCAGTTAATAGTGCCTAGAGCTTACCATCTGGTGCTTCTAGCCCATGATATTCCCTTTGCAGGTTATATTTGCATAAAACGTACAAAGAGGCACATTATGCAAAACTTCTATTGGCCTGGAATTTCCAGAGATGCAACAGGGTACTGCAGGACCTGTGAGCAGTGCCAAAAGGTAGGCAAGGCAGGAGACAAGGTGAGAGCTCCTTTGATGCCTTTGCCTGTGATTGAGGAGCCATTTCAGAGGGTAGCTATGGATGTTGTGGTCTTCTGAGTACCCCAAGTTCCACAGGGAAAAAGTATACCCTAGTGATTGTAGATTGTTACACAATACCCTGAGGCAGTAGCTTTGTCCTCCATTGAGGCAGAGAAGGTGGCAAATGCTTTGCTAGAGATTATCAGCAGGGTAGGTTTCCCAAAGGAAATACTGTCTGACAGAGGTGCCACTTTTATGTCAGACCTGCTGGCTTGTCTGTGGAAGTCCTTTGGGTTGAAGCACATGAAGACCACCCCCTACCATCCCCAGACTAATGGTCTTGTTGACTGACTGTGATCTCTGTGTGCACTTAAGGGAAATTGTACTTTACTGTGTATATTAGTTATCTTTTTCTCTCCTAGGAAATGACCTCCCTGGTGTTAGTGGTGAGGATTGAGGCTCCTTGATTGCTGGGCCAGGGCTCGGTCGTCACAGAACTATACAGGTGTAAATTATCCACAAAAAGAAAAGTCTTTATACTTTTTTGCTTTCTGGGGGTCAAATTGTAGCCATGACCTTATCTGTTAATTAGATGACTCTTCTCGCTCTCCATAACAAAGGCGTCACTCACATGAATAAAGTCAAATCAGTAACTGGTCCCAGGTTACGAAAGCTCCACACTCATGAACCACCAATATACACACAAAACAAAACAAAAAAATACTATAAACTGAAATATTTGTCAAAGAATTTATTGAAATCTAAGCACTTTCGTCCATTGGAGTTTTATTGGGACTTAATCAGAGAAGGAATGAAAGTTTTTTTTTTTTTTTTTTATTAGTGGTTTCTTTGAGTGTGAAGCTTTTGTAACCTGGCACCAGTTACTGGTTTGACTTATTCCTGTGAGAGACGCCTTTATTTTGAAGAGTGAGTGGGGTTGGTTACTGTGTTTTTTTTCTTGGTTGACTAAGTAGCCATCTTAATGGATTAAGAGCAACAGAAAGGAGCAGCTGTGACAGAGTCACCATGAAATATCCCCCTTTGAATTTTTTATCCCTGGAATAATGATTTGTCCTTTATTATAGCTTAATTGCAAAGTGGTTTGCCATGGTTTCATGGTTGCTGTAATGTAATCAAGTAGTGTAGGGTGCGTCTTACACATGTTTAAGCACTCTCTTATCCATGAATTTGGAATATGTCATCCGTTGCTCTTTTATATGTGAAATCACTGGCCTATCACTCTGCAACATTGGCTGTCAGAGTTGCCACAGTTTCCTGTTCCTTCCCTTGCTGTGCAACTCCAACTGAACTTCTTTACTGGTTTCCCATGGAATGTTCCACAGTATCTTCATATGGCAACTGATCAGATGTTTCCCACTCCACTGGTTTCTCCTTTAATTTGAAGATTCATTGCTGTATCCTGCTGTGATGTTATCAAAGTTAGATTTTCTACACTAAATCGTGTACTTTGCAAGTAATCCATAACCTCCATTTCTGTTTCTTTAGATTCTTCATTACTAATCTTATTTTCTACTTTTCCTCTTTGTTTTCTTTCTTTCTTTTTTTGTTGTAAAAGCTTCCAAATGCATATGTCTTTGTGTGCATTTTTCTCCCAAATATTCTTGGTGCTGCTCTCTTTGTATTGATTAGTTTTGCTTTCTTCTTTGCATAAATATTACACCATATTAAATATTTCTCTTTCCCATGTCCATTTTTCTTCAGATGTCTCCTGCTCTTTTTATTTATCCTTATTCTGGGGACTCTCTGTTACATCACATCATGCCGTGATATAACCTGTGTTAGACTTTATACACTAAATCTTTTACTTTGTTGGAATTGCGTAACTTCAACTTCTGTTTTTTTTTTAACTTCTGCTTTACTAATCTTCTGTTTACATTCATTCCCTCTTGGTGACCTTATCTTTTGGTATTGTGAAATTTTCCATATCTGGATGCCTTCCCTTATATTTCTCTTAGAATATCTTTGGGGGTGCTTTTTTTGTATTGATTAAATTGAATTTTTCCTTTGCATAAATATCGTACCTTATCAGATCTTTCTTTCCCATGTCCATATTTATTTTTTTGCCTTTCAAAAAGCTCTAGAATTAGTTTACATTTTTGCACTTCTCTGTTGCTGCTTTTTACAATTTGCCCAAGGTTTCTTGGTCTATATAATGCTTTTCATAAATCTGTTGTATTAATGAGCACAATTTTTTTTAACTGAGATGTCTGACAGTTTTTCCCTGTGCAAGTATTTTTCTTTCCTCTAATTTCTGTATTAATCTTTTTGTATATCTTCTGTCTGGAAATTCTGGGCTTCTTGCATAATAGTAGCAATACATAATTTCCTTCTTATTCTCTATAGTTTATCTTTGTGTTTTTTTTTTTTTTGCCCTATCAATCTCTGTGTATTTTGTGGACTGCTACTTCCTTCTACAACACTAGGCCATCTTCCCCCTGGGCTTGGCCTAGCCCCATTGTAGGAATGTTTGTGTCCTGAGGATTTTACGCCATCATGTTTTCCATTCCTGGCAGCAGTGCGCCTACCAGGATTGGACACTCTTTTTTATGCTGCGTTTTGTGCACCCAGCTATCTTTTATTTTCTGACCTGCTTCTGTCCATGATGCATGCTATATAAAAAGCAGTCTATATATCAGTGTTGTCTTGGTGAGTTTTTTGAAAAACAAGAGACCCTATGAAGGTATTCACAAAGAGTTGAGTATGAATTAATTTCCATCAATACTACTCTCCTTTGCTAGCCAAGTTATCCCTTCATTCACACCCTCTGTGAAACTGTTTCTGCAAAGTACAGTTACTACTTGTATTAGAAACTACAGTAGCAGTTTTGGTGTTATCTGTAAATTTACTACACCATCCATCTTGGGAAAAGAAACCATAAACAAACTAAACATCATGGCCCTCGTACCAAATCCTGGTGGATCCCCCTGTACCTGGTTCTTACTTTAGAAACCTTTTTACCCATTGTTAATACTAAACAAATGTATTTGAAGTTAATTAGTAACCAATAACAGAATGCAAGAGATCACCTTTAATGCTTTTAACTGCAAAACAATTTTGCACTGAGGAATAGTTGTAAGTCTTTTGAAAAGTCAAATAAAAAGTATCACAAAGAAAGCTAATGCCAGTTGCCTCAACAACTTTGGTATATTACTCCATCAAGTTAGTAGAAAATTTTAATAAACATGCTGGTGGATGTCAGCACTTAGTATAGGTACAGGTGGGATTAAACATCATAGCAAAAATTCTAGTTGGACTTATGGGCCTATAATTCCCTGGAATGTGAACATAACCAACAGTTCCCATATAGGCAAGCTTTCAGAAGATAGCAGATCTATGACAATAATGGAAGGTGAATATCTTTATCACTGGACGTATGGCCTTTATCAGTGATGCCTGCAACAAAGTTAATGTAAACAGAGATCAGTATATTCATATTAACATTAGAAATATTTTCTCCACCATCCTTAAGTTTTCCACAGGAAGATAAGTTAGTCACTTAACATCAGCTGATCCCCAGAAGCCTTGTTTTCTATGATCACTGAATCACTTATAATTAACACCTCTTCAGAATCACCATGTTCTTTACTACAACCTATCTTATGGTATGGGGTATTACCAGAAGAGCCAGTTTCCCTGCTATATACTGGCATTAGTGTTTTGGAAATATATCTAGCTCCCAGTTTATTTGCTGTGCCATCTGCTACACTATTACAAGATGACTTTCCATCATATTTACTTGTCACCGAACAGAAAGCGGTTGCCATCGATAATTCCCCCATTCTTTCCCCTGCTGATGCTGTCTTTCTAATGGTTGGGCTGGTGTTTATTAACCATTATTAACCTAGAGGTATTCATTTTTCTTTATTTTAGTATTTATCTGTTACACCTCATTATATTGCTCTCACATTTTCCTGATATCCTTTGTGCATAAACTTTTTAATATGTTCCACTGGATGATACTACATCTACTAGCCTTATTCACTTTATTAGTTTGGGTTCTATCTTTTTTGCATTACATATTAGTTTTGTTTCACAAATAGTACTTTGACAGTTTATATCATGTTGTTTTCATAAATGTAACTTAAGATGTGTAATCTGTGCTTACTTATAGTGTCTGTTGTGAAATAACTGTGTGCTCATGTGATACACTGGAGCGTGTCTCCACAGAATTCTAGTAAAAATTGTATTTCTCAGTTAATAAATGTGATAATTAATCAAACAAATCTAGTAGGAATGGATTGAATTATTTATATGAATGTTACAATATCCTATGTCTGCCACTAATGTTTTAAATGTGCTTTTATGGTAGACTGCAAAGTAAAATAAGAGGAATGTTTATGCTTATGCATTTTCCTATCTTGAGTATGCTACTATATTCCAATAGTTCTGACAGTGTTATTTGTAGTGTAATTTACTATTTAACTATTTACATTGCAATGTTGTATTGTAGAAATATACAACAAAAATCACTTGCATCCTTTCCAAATGGAAATGAATCACTCCCTTAAACTCTACTCTGCACACAAGTATGCAAACAAATAAAACACTTACACAAATATTTCCCTTCTGAACAAACTAAGATAAGCTTCTGTATAGTAATAAAAGCATTATAAAATTAAACATCTCCAAATACTATCTAAACAGTTCTTTACTAACATCACTGCTTTTGCTGCAGAACATAGAATTAGATGACTCTATACAAGTAAACTGATAATGTCGGCAATGTTTTTGACTGGCTAGTATATAGCGTTTCATCTTTAGTACAGAAAAAAATTCAACTGCCTAACTTCATAATGGAAGCCAGTTTGCTTATGCTAATTTAATCTTTGAGTAAAACTTTATGTAATCGCAGCTTAACTACAGGCATAGAAAATACTTAACTAGCTACTCCAGTTCCTGCTAGCTATGCCTGAGCAGGATTGAATGAATTCTTCCAGTGCTGTCTATCAAAATGAAAAGAGACACAAGATACCTACTTTTAACATGAAGTACAGACTAGTTATATATCGTTTTTTTTTTTTTGCTTAAATGTTTTTATTGATTTTACAAAATGAATATACTTTCATAACTTTTGCAATATAAAACCTAATTTACAACATGTTAACAACTATATATAGTCAACTATAAAATCGAAAACTATTTACAAAGGTCTCCAAGTTTAAAAGATATATTACACATTTTTACATTTAAAACTTCATTTCATGAAGTATTGGTCATCTCTCTCCATTATTTTGTACACTTTCTTCCATGAGTTGTAATAAGATGTGGTTCTTTCTGTTCATTCTGATGGTTCCCATTTCCATTCATGATTTATTCAATATGATAAATGTGGGTGAAGTCTCACTTTTCCAGTTTGTAGTAATGGCTTTGCGTGCAATAGCCAGTAGTGTCCATAAAAGTGAAAAGTTTGTTCTAGCAACACATTAAGGTATGGGAGTATTAAACAGAATCAAAGGTTTAGACAAATGGAAATTTATCATTAAAAACTTTGCAAGAAAAAAATAACTTTGTCTTATAATAGTTTAAGTAAAAGACAGTCATGAAACACATGCCTCCAATCTGCTCTCAAGCTCCTTTTACACCACCAGCATCCTACATTTTGTTTAAACATTACTTCCATTTTATGTGGTGTTATAAAGGGCCTATGAATACATTTCCATGTTAACAGTTTCCATTGCAGTGAACGAGATGTTTGCTTTGTGGAAAGAAGTATTAATTTCTTGTCATTTGGCATTTGATTGTTTTGTAGTAGTCCCAAAGAGTCTCTGTAGGATATAATTTTGTTTTCTTAATTATTTTATAGATGTTTGATAAGTAACATTTTCCATGAGTAGCTTGTGTTGTTGAAAAGACCAAATGTTCTATAAATTTAGGTATATTTCTTCTGATTGTTAATTGCACTGTCTCTATTCTGTTTAAGATGTTCTATCTTATATCCTGTATGCTTAGCCAAAGATCATTACCTAAATCAAATTTGTTACTTATTTGTTCCATTGTTAAACCTTTTCCAGAGTCTAGTAACTGATGCCAATAAGTTCATGCTCTCTAAGAGTCTTGATTACATCTATATCAAAAGTTTTAAAGTTATTTTGTGTGCATGCAATAGGATATAGCAAGAATGACCAAGCTTTTATGTTGGGATTCCTTTTCATAAGGGTTTCATATCCTTTTAATAAGTTTTTTTTTATAAATCTAGAGCTTATGTGCTTCTGTTTGTTTTCTGTAAAATGTTCTCTCATTATCCAAAGAAAATTTGATACCAACCCAATGTATTGTGATGATAATATAAAACCTGATTTTAGCCATATTTTTTGCATGTATGTGTTTCCATCTGGCAGAATAAGCATTATTTTACCCATAATGCCATATTTTTTCATGCATATGTTTCCATCTGGCAGAATAAGCATTATTTCTCCCATAATAATAATGTTTTTATATTTGATGACAGTGCATATATTTCTGTACCTGGAATACTGATTTATCCTGCTTCCCAGTCATTTAAGTGATAATTCAGGGCTCTTCTGGGTTTATTGGGATACCATAAGATGGTTAGCATTAGTTTATTAAATTGTTTTATGTAAGATTTAGGAGGAGGTATAGAAAGTCTTTTATGCAGTATAATATTTTAGGAAAAATAATCATTTTACTTATACCTGTCCTCCATTGTATAAAAAAAATTGAATGAGTGTTTTAATGTTTAGAACATTAGAGTAGTTTATTGTTGTGTCTTCCAGTTCATCTATTAATGTAACCCCTAAGTATTTTATTTTGTCAACAGCTATATATTTAAAAAAATCCGTATCTGTCTTTCTTATTGGAGTTAATAAGCAATATCTCTGTCTTATTTTCAATAAATTTAAGGCTTGATGGTTTCTGAAAGTGTTCAGTAGCAGAACTGTATGTGATTGCAAATTATCAGTATGCCTACAGATCTGTATTTGTCATAATTTGCTCCACTACAAATAAGGGGTAGGATTCAAAAATAGTGCCATCTGCCCATCTAGATAAGGGGCCAAGAAGTGGAATAGGACTTGTCTAGCCATGAATAGAAAGGTGAGGATGGCTAAACTCACCACTCTGTAGTGTACTAGTGTGGTACTGTTTAAAAAGAACCATAATGTACCTCCCTAACATAATGCCTGCTGTGTACTTCATATAGCCACTGTTCTGCTAAATCTCAGGTTTTGTAGTTGTATTTAACTTGGTTGGGGAGTGGACCAGATATGTATACCTGGTATGAGACTTCATGTCAAACAGAGAACCTCAATGGCCCTCTTCAAACGCAATCTGGACGATTGGATTGGGTAACCATGAATTCCCCTGGGGATTCCACCTTCATCCCCCTTGGACAGGGGCGATACATGCTGATTGGAGAAATTAAGGTTGAACTAGGCTAGACTTGTAAGGGGCCTAGGGCCATTAGCCTAGTAACTTCCTATGATCCTCTGAGAATGTAAATGGTTTGCAGCATGCCCATAATCACACAAATATATGTGTGTCTGGTAGGTAAGAGTGCTCTATTTAGCATGAGGGAGTAAAGGTGCTGATTATGTTTGTGGTGGTGAGGTCAGGGTCTTAGTTCACTTAATGTGTGTGATTAGTGGTGCAGAGCACACTGACTACTGATAGGCATAGAAATAGACTAGGGCTGTGGTTCCTACAGGAGGGGAAGGTGGTTAGGAATTCCAGAGTGGGATGTTTGTGGTTTAATTTAGCTTCACTAACTGCTCCAGTGGTGAGGGTTGTACTTAACTGGATCTTTTAGGCAGAGTTCACTATCTGTTGTTAACTGAGGGAGTGGAAAAGGGTGGTTTAGCTTTTTGCAGAGTGAGGCTGAGTGTGAGGTCGATTTGTGAGAGTAAGACTGCTGCTTGCATGGTATTCTGGACAAGACTGAGGTTTGTTTTTATCTCCTTGCAGACATGGTGTCAAGGCGGAATGGCACCATTTAATTACACATTTAATGCTGCATTAAAATTATCTGAGAAATATGTAATCTAGCTAATGTCACAAATGAAATGAGTTTATAAAACCTTCTTTGGCTGTTCTCTTCTCCATATTACAGGTTGACTTAACTTGGAGGAAACTAACTGCAGCTAAAAATATCACTTGATGGAAAAGTATTCAAAAAAGGTTTAGAACAAATGCAGAATGCTAATGAATGAGAGAAATCAACCAGTAAATGTGGAAAGCCCCAGAAATGTAGCCTGTGCCACAAACTGTGGGAACCAATTTCCTTAGTCTGTCATTTTCTTAGCTGGATATGATATGATGGCCTGAATCATTCTAATAATGACTACATATTTAAAAATATGCTTGTGTTGCTGAAAAGCCCTGGAAACTTAAAAAAAAAAAACAGTTGATACGTCAGGAAACATTTTTGCAGATTTTTTTTCTCTTAGATGTTTGAACTTGTCATTGCAAGTAAATCAGAACTCTAAAGTATATAACAGTATGTGTTTTTTTTCGTACTAGAGTAATATGAAAGCAAAATGTTTTGTTTAAAAGTAGATTATACTGCAGCATTGAACTGAATCAGTATATTATGCTAACTGTAGTATGCTATGTGATTATGTGATTCCAACAGCTGGAGTCCTGTACAAATGTTAAAATGATATCTACTGTTCAAATGGCATGCACTTCATAGATATTAAAGTTACTTAAAATCATACACATCTGAAATGTTCTCCTTCCTGTCCAAGAAAATAAACATTTTGATCATCTTATGCAAAAATGTGACCAGTTTTCCAAGATTAGAGTTTTATGAAGGGAACAGATGAGATTTCATTATTTAGAGAGAAAAGAACATTCTTAGTTGGCTTTTGCTCAAAAAATGAATTATTTGCCTCACTCATTTTCTTTGACAGTTTTAGAGAAGTGCATCCTTTTCTAAGCAGGTTTAACAGATTTGTCCACAAATGAACCCTGTGTGTTACTGTAATAGAAATGCAAATTTATCATTGTGCTGGGGCCCTAGATCAAGTGTAATAAGTCTCGGTTTACTGCACTAGTAAATGCAGTGTGTTGACTTGCTTGATGTATGATTAGATGCCATTCAAATGCGGAAAACTGAGTTGTGTACTTACAAGAATAGTAACTAGTTCTAGAGATACATTATATCTATATTTGTACAGGGAAAACTAGATATAACAAGTATATACTGACTTAATGGAGTGTTTTTTTTCTTTTCTTTTGCCTAACTCTGCTTTTATGTTTCAATGTATTCCCCATAGTTGTCAAGTGGTTATTTTCTGAACCACTTGACATAGACACACACACACACACACACACACACACACACACACACACACACACACACACACACACACACACACACACACACACACACACGCCCACATCTCTGCATCTCTTAAGGTCTGCAAACACTTGTACAAGACTTCTCATTCCATGATCACACCATGAGAGGTAGCTGCCATG
Source organism: Protopterus annectens (assembly GCF_019279795.1). Taxonomy (NCBI): domain Eukaryota; kingdom Metazoa; phylum Chordata; order Ceratodontiformes; family Protopteridae; genus Protopterus; species Protopterus annectens. Next base: position 479,331,487 of record NC_056749.1, on the reverse strand, counting down.
TTGAAAGTATTGCCATTAGAACCTGTTGCAGTTCCATAACTTCTGAAAGATGTCAGCTAAGCTTGATTTAAGTCCTCCTGCAGTCTTGACTCATATAGGACTTGTCATGTAGGTGACCTGATTTAAGTACCTTTATCTGTCTGTTGTCAAATAAGAGTCTTGCAGTGGCTCTTTAAGCCTGTTTGCGTAGATCATTCATGAATATATCACCATCATATCATATGAGTACTAATTTTCTGAAAATGTTTTGCCAAAATCACTTTCAGTGAAACTCCAAGCAAGTCTTTTTTTTTTTTTTTAATGGTGTGAGGGGGCAAGACTCCTGCACCCCCCATGTGACAGCATACCCCCAACCTTAAATATGCCTACTCCCAGGTCACAAAGCAGTGGAGAAGAGGGAATACTCCACTACTAGTGAAATGTCGTCACTAAAATAACATTCAAATAATCAGCCATTGACTTAACATGTTCCCATTCCCTAAAGAAATACTTCACAACTAATTTACGAATAGCATGAGATAGCTAATGGTCAATGCTGTATTAGGAAGAGAAAAAAAGTGAAGTTGATGAATTCTACACAAAACATTATGCCGATTTCATCCACTGGGCCTGTTAACAGTTCAATTAAAAATCATAGGTGCTGTGTGAAAGAAGTCTCTAGAACAGTTAGTCGGCTTTTAATTGGCTTTCTTTTGCTCAGCATACTACTGCATAAACCCAAATTCCTTTTGCAGATTAGTGTGCTATGCTTCTTGAAATATTTTTTGTCTTGCATTTTACTAGTCTGGTTACAAAAAATGTCTTCCATCTGTGCAAGACTTGATGCAAATATCCATTGTTAAGCTACTTTCAGTGTTAGGATTTACTCTAGTCTACAAAACGGTGTAAGATGCTTTCAGTGTCAGGATTTACTCTAGTCTACAAAACAGTGTAAGAAACTTCTCAGTGTGGAAGATTTTCAATCCATATATCACTAGTTAATCACTGTATATTAATCAGATCAGACAAAAGTAGTAGTAGTACTGAACTTAAATCCGTCTTAAGTTTAAAAAAAAAAAAAAAAAAAAAAAAAAAAAAAAAAAAAAAAATATATAATTGTACAGAATTACCAAGTATGCAAAAGTAATCCAAGCAAGGTAGGCAGGCTGTTTCCAGTCAAAAATCCTAAGTACACAGACAAGTGATCCAAGTAAAACAAAAATAGAGTAATAGTTTCCTCACAAGCTTTCTAAATATATATATACTTTTTATCAGCAAAGGGAGTAGTTGTGTTGTAAAACAGTGTTATTGGTACACATTAAATTCACATCCATTCCCCATCAGTGTGACATTTGAGCTGGTCCTTAGTAGCTGTCATAATATAACCCTTATGTACTTCAAATAAAATTTATAATGATGTGGTACCTCTTATTTAACCAGATTATTAAGTCTGTGATTTTATTCAAGACTATGTACTACATGGCTGGAATGTCTCAACCTTGGTCCATTTGGCAATCAAAAAATATATATACATATACACTTTGCATGTAAAAAATCAATTGTAAAGATCATTTTCTATTTTCATAACCTATTGTTAACAAAGATCACTTTCGTCCTTCTGAACTTTTTCAGGTCTATGTACAAGAACCATAAAAACTATCTATAAAATATATATATATATAATTGTATAATTAGTATTGTTATGACACATCATTTTGAATAAAGTGGAAAAAAAGTGAACCAGAAAGAAAAAAAATAAGAAAAATGTATGATGATGGAAACAAAATATACACTTAAATTAGCACTGATTTAAAATGGTATCTACCATCTGGTAGAATAAAATAAAAATAGTCCTGTAAACAATGTGGCAATTTTCTAAGTTCCAGTGCACTTTTAATTGAACAGTAGTAGTTTAGTCCAGGCTTCCTAAAAAGAGTTCAACTGTAATTGCCCCATGAGTTCATGTTTCTCCAGAATATTCGGGATGTCTCCTTCAAGATCACCCATATCTATGTGATCCAGGATCTGGAACTTAAAACCTGCGTGTCTTTTATTAAGAGAAAGGTGTTCGGCTAGTACATTATTTTTACATCCAGAGCGGATTTCTGACAGATGACATGAAATCCTATGCTTGAGTTTATTTACAGTCTTGACCACATAGAATGCATCACATTCAGTGCACTGTGGCCTGTAATTACTTTTGTAGTGCTATAGTCACCTCCTGCACTGGTCTTAGTTTTTATTGCCCTTAAAGAAAATCATTATCACCTTGCTGTATAAATATACAAAGTGTACAATTAGTTTCACATCTTTTAGTGTTTCTCTCATATGGTCTAGGTTTAAATTCAACAAAACATCTAATGTTCCTGGTCTTCCTATTAAAGGATGGGGCTTCACCTATGATGTTAATCAGAAAAGGGTTTACTGTGGCAATGTCCCAGTTTTCTTCAGTAACATTTTTGATACTGTGATAATTCAAAGTGTATGTCAGGATGCAGCTATTTCTGCATTTATTCTCTGATGAATTTCTTAACATTCTCCTACTGGGGAGGTTCAGTGAAGGTGCTTCAGTCCTTTTCAGTTTTATAATAAGTTCCAGGATGTTTTCTAACTTTTTCTTTTGCTGGTTCTCTTTTTTTTTTCCACTTTATTCAAAATGATGTGTAATAACAATACTAATTATACAATTATATATATTTTTATAGATAGCTTTTAGGGTTCTTGTACACAGACCTGAAGAAGTCTAGAAGGACGAAAGTGATCTTTGTTAATAGGTTATGAAAATAGAATATGATTTTTACAATTCAGTTTTTACATGCAAAGTTTATATGTATATATTTATATATATTTGATTGCCAAATGGACTAAGGTTCTTATATTTCCAGACATGTAGTATATTGTCTTGGATAATATCATAGACTTAATAATCTGGTTAAATAAGACATATCACATCATTATAAATTTTATTTAAAGTACATAAGGGTTATATTATTATGACTGCTACTAACTATGGCAGGACCAGCTCGAATGTCACACCTATGGGGGAATGGATGTGAATTTAACATGTGTACCAATAACGCTTTATTTTACAGACAATAAACCACTCCCTTGCCTGATAAAAAGTGTGTGTGTATATATATAAAAGAAAGCTTGTGAGGAAACTATTACTCTATTTTTGTTTTACTTGGATTGCTGGTCTGTGTACTTAAAGGATTTTCGACTGGAAACAGACTTGCCTGCCTTGCTTGGATTACTTTTGAATACTTAGTAATTCTGTACAAATATATATTTAGTATTTTGGACAAGTTTAAGTTCGGTACTTCTACTACTTTTGTCTGATCTGATGAATATACAGTGATTAACTAGAGATATATGGACTGAAAATCTTTCGCACAGAGACGTTTTTTACACTGTTTTGTTTTTGGATCCACTAGACTTGTTTAGTGGGTTGTTTTCAGACTTTGGGATACCATGGAGATTACTTGATTTACTCTAGTCTCTTGCATGTAACATCATTTGATTTACCTTGTGTACAAGTTCTCAGACATACAAAAAAAAATAATTTTCTAAGATATAAGAGAATTAGAATTCATATGCTTAGGGATTTGGCTGTAGGTCTTTTTTCTTGTAATATTTTTTTCATCTTTTCAAATAATGACAATAGTTAAGGTATGCATCCATTACTCAATTAAAAAATAGATTGGGGAAGGCACTGATCTGAATCCAGGAGGCACATTTAAACCCATGACCCAATGGGTGTGGTCTTCTCTGAAAAGCTACTGAATGTTTAATTTGTCTATATATGGCTATTTTAATGTGAAGATTCTGAATAGATGAGTTAAACTTATTTTTATGGGAAGAAAAGGTAGATATTAGTATCTTAACAAAAACAAGGTATGGTATGGTCAGGAAGTCACCAAGCCTTCTTGGGTATAATCACTTCCATAATTTTAGGAGCAATGAGGGGTGGGGTGTTACTTTATCCGAGAGAAGCCATATCTTTAGTTTACATTAGTAACAGTTTAGAAAGTGTTTCCCTAGCAGTGCAGGTTAATAGGGGCAGTATTCAAATTATTGTTTTTTACAGGTCTTCTCCATTGAAAGTTATAGAAACAAAGAGAATGGTAAATGAACTCAAGCAGTGAATCTTTAGTACCAGCTTTGTGTTAGGTGGGGATGTAAATTATCCAGATGACTCGAGTAAATGTTAGACAAAATAGTCATATTTGTCTTCATCTTTCTCTTCCTCAGCATGTTACTAGCCATATTGCTTAGTTTTGCAAAATTATTTTAGAAAAGAGTGGGAATGGGAATCAAACCAGAAGTAGACCTGAATCAGGATTACAACTGAAAGGGCCAAAAAAGAAAGGAAGAATATAAGAAATGGACTAGATGAAGAAAAAAATTGGAAAGCCCATAAATATAGTGCCAAATATGAAGAACACCAAGAACAGTGATGGTAAACCTTTTTGATTCAGTGCGTCAAAAAATCAGAAAATGCCTAACTTGACTCTACTTGCGTCCACCCCCACAAAAAAAAAAAAAAAAAAACAAATAAAAATAAATAAAACAGCATGGCTGTCAATACATCAGGGATAAATCTCAACAGAATCAGAGACAAATCTAAAAAATAAGAGACATGGACAGTTTTAAACTGCTAATACTATTAATTTGAGACATTGACAGAAAAAAATGAATGTGAATTAATATACATTTTCTGAAGTAAAATTAGTCCATAAATCTAATTAGTGTCATTAAGTTTAAAAAGTTGCCAGTTTTAGGAGGGATTAAGAGGGACAGTTGAGAGAAATGTAAAACAGTAAACTCCTAGAAATGCAGACTACTTGCACTCTGCTGAAGTGTAACCATGAAGAGAAAACAATGTCAGTGCTGCCCTTTGCAGACTGTATCAAGAAAGTATACCAAAATAGACTTTGAGGTTAATTACTTCCTTACCTCAGCAGCAGTGTTGTTGAACTGGCTCCTGGTGCAAAATAATTCAATGCACTTCACACAAGCAAAAAATGCAAAAGCAGTTTCTTTGGTAACTTGGGTGCTGGTGAATGCTAGTGTGTTACCCAGAATGTTATGGCGTGTCATAGATTCACCATCAGTGTCCTATAACTATTGAACTGCTACTAGAACTGGACACCTGTGCCCAGTTGTACTTCCCTGGTTAACAAATGTCAGTCTATAAATAATCACATGTTGACCAATGTATGATGCAAGAATGCTTCAGGAGAGGTGAATTGCAATAAAAAGATGAAAGGCTAATAGTGGCAGCTCATGACAGCAGGCTACATACACATTGATTTGCAAAGTCTATAGAAAGTGTGATAAATCAATGAATCTAGCTTCTGTAAAACAAAATTAGAGATGTATCCACCTTTGAAACATGAACCACAAAGCATTATTGATAGTGAAGAAGTACATACTGCATCCATTCACCTGATGCCAACAGCTAAGAAAATAGATGCAAGAAAACAAGATATAGTAGTTCAAGTAAAAAGGCAAAAGTAGCATTAATCATTGAAATTATTATTCAGCAATGGAATCTTACAGAATAGCCTAGCAAGTCCATCCAGAATGATTGGTTACTATATCTGGGACATGTAAATGTTGACAGAGAGCAACTTAATGAATATGACCTGCATGGACTTTAAGAAGGCATTGTACTTTACTTTGTGTACCAAGTTCCTGGGGAATGTGTATATAGGACATACAACACTGAAACATAAATGGTACTTGGCTAGATAAATCACAGAATGGCATTGAATGATGCTGTCATGAGTGGCCAATGGCAGAGTGCTTCAGGGAGTGGTATTAGTCCCTGCATCTTTGAGTATTTTTACTACTTGCCAGTTTATTTGATGATGATATCACAGTGGAAGTGATATTTTCAGATTAGGGAAGGGCATCGAGATAATCTAAATAGGTTAGTTAAGAGTACTAAGAAATGAGGGCTATGATTTATTTTGCAGAAATGTAAATTAGCACAACATGTAGCACACTCGCCTTTGGTGAAGAAGGCTGTGGGTTGTTTTACCACACCAGGTAGCTGGATTACTCTCGTTGCACATTACACTCCTGAGTGTCATTCATTGGATGAGATGTTAAAGTGAGGTCTCATCTGCCTGAGTTGGTGGTAGCTCAAGTGGATGTAAAAGATCCCATGGCACTTGGTGAAAAGAGTAGGGGTTCTTTATTTTATACATGCAAAAAGATTAAAGCAATTCCACTTAAATATATAACATTGAAGTATTTACATATTTACAATATATAGCAAAGCTCAATCTCCCCTAACACTTGCATCCACAACCATATTCTTAACTTTCTCAGAATGTCTGCTAGCTTCCATTGCTTATTAAATAAGATTTAATTTCTTCCTGCATTCCACATTTCCCAAATAATACAAAACTAACATCACTTTTATCTCCAGTTTTACCATCATAATAACCATAAAGAATCATGAACGCATTTACATCTTTTACTTTCTTAATATTTCCCATTGACTTTTCTTGACTTATAACATCATGAACATTAACCCCTTCACGTTCCACAAAAAAAAAAAAAAAAAACTGTTCAGTTTTCTAAATTTTTACAGTATATATGTGCTCCGTCTTCATTTCTTTTATATACCATATCTTTCACTGAAATCTTAATGGATAATCTCCTAAGAAAATCTTAGCATACATCAATACTTTCCAATAGTTTGTTTCTTTTCTTAATGACTTTTATAATATCTCTATGTAAACCTTTCCAGGGATCAACATAAAAAAAATTTCTCATACATTCCTTTCTTATTATTTGCATATTTTCAATATCTAACTTCCATAACAAAATTTATTTTCAAATTCATTCATGTCATTATTCTCTTCTATTTTCCTCTCATTTTGCTACATTTTCTCCTGTAATCCTAATTGTGTATCAAAAATACATCTTACAAATCTCATCCCTTTGATTATTCATGATTTTCATTAATCGGTACATTCATCATAAAAGTTCTATACATGATAGGATTTTTTCAATCCCTTCATTTATGCTCAGATAAGCAACACCTCTCTTAACTGGGTTTAATCCCCCCCCCAAAATACTGCAATATGTCATTTTCCTTAAATGACAGAATCAAATACATTTCAAGAAAAATAAAACACTGTTCATGTGGCAGCCCTAACATGTCCCTCTTTTAATACTTAAACTTGAGGTTAACCTTCCATTAAGCAATACTTTAACTGCCCTATTGTAATAAGCATGCTTTAAAATGTTCAGTTTTCCCTTTGCCCCATACTTTTCCTTAATATCTCATAATGCTCTATGATCAACATTGTTGAAAGCTTTATTCACATACCACCATAATTTTAATCTACTCTTTGGTTATAACAAGATGGTTGATACCATTTTTTAAGTTATTCCTGAATGTCCCTACATTTAACTCCATAAATCCCTCAAGTCATAGCTTCATAAAGTATACCTTCAAATTTCTTCTGAATTATTTTCATAAGTTTATAATCTGAGTTCAGTGTAATAGGTCTCCAATTTATTTCATTTTTATCTATTTTTTGTGTGTGTGTGTGTGTGTGTGTGTGTGTGTGTGTGTGTGTGTGTATATATATGTATATGTATGTATATATATATATATATATATATATATATATATATATATATTAATAAATCCTACACAAACTTCTTTCTGCATTTCTTCCTTAATCATCCATTTCATGTAAATGTGATAATTAGAACCCTTTCTAACTTTACATCACCTTTCTTGTAATTTCCATAAGCTAAACTGTCTAACCTCATTTAAAAAATCCCAATACCCCTAGCAACTTTTCTACTGTTCTTTTTATTAAGTAAATCTTTTACTTGATTTCAAAATTTCTTCACTCCCCATATCAAATTACCAACTTCCTTCATATATATTTTTGTAATATGCTCCTCAAAAGTTTTCTTTATAGCCTCCTTTTTATTCTTCAGTTTCTTTATTTAAGAAACTTCTTCAGACTTGACTATAAAAGGTAATGCTGCTTATTTCATACCTTTTAAATACTTTTTAAAATATTCAATTTTCTTATTTTCTTCAAATAACCCATTTTGTACATCACATTTTGCATTATTTCCTTCTAGATGTGATAATTCCTTGCACACATTCTGTATTTTGTTTATCCATTTTTCTGCAATCTAATTCCACTTATAAACGATCATATTTTTCTTTACAATCTAACCACCCCTCAGTCCATTACAATTGATTTTCCTTTCTTAAAACCTGCTCCATAATACCCTTTCCTCTACAACCCTCTACATCTTTTAAATCCTTTACCTTCCTTTATAAAATTCCCATTTTCTTGAAGTTCTACCAAGATCTGTCTAAAAACACTCAGCTTCCACCATTTTGTCATCAACTCTGGAATGTTTAATGGTATCACCAACTTACAAATTGTCATCCTTTCTCCTGCATTGTGCTGGTCCTCCAACCACCTTAATGCTAGGAAAGGGAGTTGGAAGTGTGCACATGCGGAAAGAGTAGGAGCCCTTTATTTATATGCAAGAAAGGACTACTTTACAAATATATAGATATACAAATATATTTGCACATACTAATAATTTTCTTTACACTAGTACTAAATTTTCATCCCCAATAGACTCCCATTCCTTTGTCCATAATGACCATCTGATTTTACTTAACATTGTTGCAAAAAACAGTTTACCATTAAATTTAGTTTATTCTTTCATTCCATATAACATAACTCTATCTACTCTTATAATGCAATCTTCACTTTTCTTATATCTATAATCATTTCTAGATTTATTTTATCCACTTCTTATTTCCTCCCCAGAGTTTCTCTGTTTGTAATCTTGTTAAAAATCTTGTTTTATAAATTCTATTCTTCCTAAATTTTTAATACTATTCACATTTGTAGATAGCACTCTAAACATTTTCCTTTCCCCTTTTCCTTTTCAAGTTTTAGCTAATTACTAGGCGAGCTGTCTTAATAGGCCATTCTAAGCTTAACTAATTTCCCTCCCAAAGGTGAGAATCCAACACTATACCTTGTCAACCACCTTAACTTTTATACCAACCCCAACCATTAGCTGTATATATTCTTTTTCATTAATTTCTTTTATTTTTCATAGATTCATAGGTAGGTACTAGGCTATCTGCCCCAGGTCATTTATAAGCCTAGCCAGAATGTGTAGGCTTTCGCCTCCCTTTTAGACTAGATTCCAGAGCCTTTGTCCAGCAGGGCCATAGAGGTGATCCCAGGAGTAAATTTACAATTTCCCATCCACTCATCAAGATTTCTCTTGAAGAGGGTCAGTGAGGGGCTCTGCCTAACATGGACTGGGATTCTATTCCAGAGCGAGGGAAGCCTCTGGGATATGAATCTATCCCTCCAGCATGTCCTATTTATTGTTGTGCTGAGGTTTATATCCCTGGAGCGTGTAGCTCTAATGGATTTGTTTTTTTTGAGGTGTAGCATGTCCATTAATTCCGGGTTAGACATGGCCTTGTACGTCAGGCAGAGATCGCCTATGAGTAGGTGGTAAGCAACTGAGTAGAGCTGGAGTTTCCTTAGTCAAGCTGCGTAGGGCATCTGTTTGAGGCCCATGATCCTCTTGGTGAGGTACTTTTGAGGTCTCTCCAGCTGTTGCAGGTGTCTGGTAAGGTATATCCCAAATGGGGCATTGTACTCAATTATGGGCCTGATGAGCGATTGAGTAGAGGGGCACAATGACCTCTCTTGATCTAGATGTGAACCCTTTTGTGATTAGGTGAGCTATATAGAAGGTGTTTCTAACCACTTTGGCAATGTGATTGTCAAAGGAGAGTTTACTGTCTACTTGGGTCCCCAGATCCCTAATTACTTCTTCTGTATTTAGTGGATTACCTCCTATGTGGTAGTTTGTGGACACTTTGTTTTTCCCAAAGGGGATGACTATGCACTTTTTGGCATTTAGCTTGAGGCCATGGTTCTGACACCAGGTATCCGTCTCCGTGAGACCCTTCTGGAGGATGCTTGTGTCAGCTGGAGAGTCGATTATGGCTCCCATTTTGCAGTCATCTGTGAACTTGGTTAGCCATAGTCCTCCCGTGCTTGCCTGTACCTCAGAGAAGTATATACTGAACAAGTGGGATCCCAGGACTGAGCCCTGTGGGATGCCACTTGTAACCCGTTTAGAGTCTGACATGGCACCCCCAACTTTGACAATGCGAGTTCTATCCCTGAGCCAGTTTGCAATCCATCTTGTGACATATGAGTTGATATTTAAGCTGGTAAGCTTATTTATTATGCCAGAGTGGGGTATTGTGTTGAAGGCCTTTGCGAGGTCCAGATAGGCTGTGTGGACTATCTTTCCCTCATCTATGGCTTTGGTAACTGTTTCAAAGAAGTCAACTAGGTTTAAGAGGCAAGATCTGCCCTTAACAAAGCCGAATTGGGTAGGGTCCAGTGTCTGGAGGTTCCCAATGTCTTTGTTTATGAGATCCTTCATGATGCACTCCATAGCCTTACAGACCAGGCTAGTCAGGCTTATAGGGCACTAGTTCCTGGGATCCATCGTGGCACCACCTTTGTGGAGTGGGATTACTGTTTCTGTACTCCATTCTTTGGGAACATAACCTGTGGTAAGGCTGAGTTGGAACAGTGAATTTTTGTGCGGGTTTAGTTCATTTTGGAGCTCATGTAAGACGCAGCCCAGGATACCATCCGGTTCCATTGATGCTGTGTTTTTTACTTTGGAAAGGACTGCTTTTACCTGTGTGTCTGTGATGTCTGGGGGACTGCATTCTTCTGGGCTAGACACTGGCCCTTTTGGGGGGGGGGTGAAGTTTGCACTGAACCTGTCCACCAGGATGTTGGCAATGTCTGTGGGTTCAGTGTATTTCGTGGCATTTTGCACCAGCTCAGAGCAGATCTGGGAGTTGCCACCCAGATTTTTGATGTAGCTAAAGAAAGCCTTGTGATTATCTTTAGTCTCTTTGGCGATTTTTCTTTCTAAGCTAGCCTTTGATGATTTTATGAGGGATTGGAGTTTCTTGCTAATACTGATCAGGGGTGTCTTCCCTTTTGGGGATTTTGCCCTATCATGTAATAGTTTCCTCCTTGTGTTGTATAGCTTATTTATGGCTGGAGTACACCAAACTGGTGGTCTGTTTTTGGAGGAGAGTCTTGGTTTTACTTGGGATGGCACGATCCATGCATTCCTGTAGGGGCTCACAGAATGCATTTGTAAAGGATTCTGCTGTTTGGGTAGCATTTTCCATTAGCCTGGGGGCTTTGAAGCTTTCCACCTCGGTCTTGAGAAGTGTGAAGTTTGCTTTTGAGAAATTTTTCACAGTGGTTTTCTTAGCTGAGGGTGGGGGTCAGGATGTGGATGTCCATTGTGATTAGTTTATGTTCTGATCTTACCAACGAGGGGTTTACCTCAGGTGTGGAACATTTAGCCCCCATGTTGGTGATGACCAGGTCCAATGTAGGAGTGGTGACCAGTTGTTCCATGGCGTTTGAGTTTATCAACTCCAGGAACCATTGGGCAAAGGAGATGGGACTAGAGTAGTTTTCCCAGTCAATGTTTGGGTAGTTGAAATCCCCCAATATTATGGTATTTGGTGAGACCTTCATATTCTCCAATGTTCTCAGGAATGCGGAGTGGGGGTCCTGAGACAAGGTGGGTGATCTGTAGCAGGCTACAAACTGAAAAGCAGTTTTGCCCACTGTTAGTTGCACATGGATGATCTCTGATGCCTCGTGCAGTGCCACTAACCTGGTGGTGTGGGTATCCTTGATGAAAATGGATACTCCCCCGCCTTTAGTATTTCGGTCCAAGTTCTGTGGCCGAAAAGTATGGTAAGAGTTATATTCTGGTAGTGCTGGGGTGCTGTCTAGAGCCTTGAACCAGGTTTCTGTTACTGCACAGATATCGATTTTCTCCATACTGAGGAGTGCCTCGAGTGTGTGCATCTTGAGGTTTGGACTTCTGGCATTGAGTAGCATTACCCTTAGTTTTTTGTTTCTTGTATTGTCTATGGAGGTGGGTTTGTCTTTTGAGCCTTGCCTAAAAAAGGCACTATGGGGGTGGCAAGAGCCTTAGCCAGTATTCAAAAGCCTAAGGGTGACAGGTGCAAGCCATCCCTAGTGAAGCAACTTGGCTTGTTGAGCATGTCATCCCAGGCTGACAGACACTGGATCCCCTTTGAATGACACCAATAGCTTAGCCAATTGTTAAAATTGATCATTTTGTCTTTATACTGTGGCATCATTCTTGGTGAGGGCAAGATGCTACTCAGGGTCAAAGTCATACCGGCTTGGGCTACATGATCAGAGAGCTCCACTATGTCTCTTTTCATGTAGTCTAGGGAGGTACGTCTCAGGTCATTCACACCAACATAGACAATGACAGAGTCATATTTGTACCTGCTGTGGTGTGACCTGAGTGCTTGTGTTATGTGGCGGATCCTGTCACCCGACAGGCAGCTTACAGTGACCTTCTCCTTGTTCAGTCTGGTGAGTGGGATGTCAGTGTGCCTGACAATAGTCTCCTATTACTAGTGTATTTGTTGTGTTATTTAGCCTTAAGGGCTGCGACTGTGTGGCACACTGACTTTGTGAAGTATGTGATATGTGAAAATTGTTGTGGGGTAGCGGTTGCTTGGATGTCTGCTTAGGAGGTCTCTGCTGCTTTAGCAGATTTTTATTTGGAGCCTCTGAGTATGTTTTTGTGAGATTGTGTCTTGTTTGCTGATAATGATTGGTTTACGTGAGACTGGTTTTGAGGTGCGAGTGGTTTCCTTCTCCTCCTGACTGACTGTGCCAGTCTTGGGTTGAGAGAGCTTGGCCTCCAGTTTGGCTGTATAGTTGCATCTCTCACATACATTTGAGTTTGGTGGCAGGAGGAGAGGGTTGTCTGTGTACATAAGGCAATTGTGACATTGCCTCAAGATTCCCAGATTCACCAGCTAGACTGGAGAGTATACCCGAAACTACACTTTGGACATGCCTGGATAGTTTAAAAAACTGATTTATTGATTGTCCAGAAGGGACGAATAGGGAGCCTTGTACATCTAGATAGTATAAGGGGGTGTTTGTTGGTACTTACTGAGAAGTTTGAACAAGTGCCGGGCTGTAGAAGGAAGGTTGAATGCTTACTTTGAGAGTTTGACTAGTTCTAAGGGGAAAATTGAAGAGCAGACTTTGTGGAGCCGGGAATAGTTTGAAACTGCTTAAACGGCGCTTCTTGACGTTGCGTGATGCGCAAAATCGAGCAAAACCACACAAATGTGGGTTTTAAGGCAGGGAGCTTGAAAGAGATAGAAATTAGCCCAAAATGGCCAATAGACTACTAGTTGCTGAGCTGAGACCACTCCTTCAGGGACAGATAGGCTGCTCAAAGCTCCCCACTCTCACTGGTGAACAGAGAAGCTTCCTCCTATCCAAGTAAGGATATGGGCAACACAGGAACTTATACCACAGCCCAGGATTCAGCAAAACCTGAAATCTGGACTACTCTAGTTCAGAAAAGGCAGGAAACAAGGATTTTTTTTTTTTTTACAACAGAAACAGCAGTAACTTAACAGAAAACACTGTAAATGCTTTAAACAGGCTAGCACACTTGAGTGTGTAGCCTACAACAGTTAAACAACACAAAAATGACTTAAAATGACTTTAGGAAGTGCAGAACAGGAAAAATACAAAAATAATGCTTTTTAAATCTTTAGAACAGCTAGAAACTCGCTTTTCGGTGAGAAAATGCAGTCGCAAGAAAAATAGCAGAGAAAAAATACTTAAATCTGTTGAAAGTCTCTCTGCTGATTGTAGCACTCTGCAGGACATCACAAGGAGCTGTGCTGAGCTGAATACAAGCGCAAAACTGCACAAATGCGGGTTTCAAGGCAGGGGCTTGAAAGAGATAGGAATTAGTCCAAAACGGCCAATAGACTACTAGTTGCTGGGCTGAGACCACTCCTTCAGGGACAGATAGGCTGCTCAAAGCTCCCCACTCTCACTGGTGAACAGAGAAGCTTCCTCCTATCCAAGTAAGGATATGGGCAATAGAGGAACTTATACCACAGCCCAGGATTCAGCAAAACCTGAAATCTGGACTACTCTAGTTCAGAAAAGGTGGGAAACGAGGATTTTTTTTGTTTGTTTTTACAACAAACACAGCAGTAACTTAACAGAAAACACTGTAAATGCTTTAAACGGGCTAGCACACTTGAGTGTGTAGCCTACAACAGTTAAACAACACAAAAATGACTTAAAATGACTTTAGTAAGTGCAGAACAGGAAAAATACAAAAATAATGCTTTTTAAATCTTAGAACAGCTAGAAACTTGCTTTTTGGTGAGAAAATGCAGTCACAAGAAAGAGAGAAAAAAATACTTAAATCAGAAAGTCTCTCTTTTGTCTCTCTGCTGCTTGTAGCACTCTGCAGGACACCATGAGGAGCTGTGCTGAGCTGAATGTAACAAACCTTTCATTTTGTGCTAGTCCCTTAATTTTTTCTTAATTTTACAATTTTTAACCAATATGATTATTTGTTTTACTATCTCCCAATTTGTCTTTATCACTTATTTCAGAACAAATTCTAAACCTACCACCCTAGAAAACAAAAATGGCAAGAAACTGAGGGTAATGCTGCTCAATGCCAGAAGTCTAAAAAAAATCCAATGCACACGACTCGGGCCCTTCTCTCGGTATGGAGAACATCGTGTCTTCTGAACTGAAAACCTGGTTCAAGGCTCCTGAGAGCACCCGGCACTATTAGGTTTTACCTCATATCATGCACAAAAGGGGGTGTATCCATATTCATAATAATACCCACACCTCCAGGTTGGGCAACGCACTGCTCGGAAACCATCCAGGGTGCACCAACCATAACTAAACTGCTCTACAAATTCGTAGCATTGGCTAGGCCACTTTCTCTCAAATCCCAGGGAACCCCACACAGAACAGCCTTCAGACACTGAGGGTATAAATGGTATAAATGTATATCCTCCATTAAGTGACTTCAACTACCCTCGAATATAACATGGGAAACATTACCAAGCCCCAACTTTCTAGCCCAACTTTCTATGCGGTTCCTGGGTTCATAAATTCAATGCCATGGAACAGCTAGTCACTGTTCCCAGGAGAAAATATACTAGATCTCATTGTCACAAACATGGGGACAAAATGCTCCACTGGAAAATGTATCCCTCATGTGATGAGATCTGATCAAACCTATCTCACTGGAAATCTCCATCCTCCCCCCACCCCCAAAAAAAGACCATAGTGAGAACTTCTCCTAAGCAAACTTCCACACTCTCAAAGACTAGTGTGTGGTATCCTTCAAGGCCCCTGAGCCAGAGGAAACCACAACCCAAGCTGGAAGCCCTTACAAATGCCTTCTATGAACACCTCCAGGACTGCATGGATCAGGCAATCCCAAATAAAACCAAGACTCTCCACACAAAGGGCAAATCCCAGTCTGGGGACCCCCCCCACCAAACTTATTTTTTACAATAAGAGGAGGAAGCTATTACATGATAGAAAATCCATAAAAAAAGAAGTCACACCTGATCATTATTAGTAAAAAATCTGAGCAAAAATCAACTAAAATTTTGAGAGAAAAATTGCCATGGATTCAAAAGGACAATCATAAGGCCTTTTTCAGCTATGTTAGGAACTGGGTGGAAACTCCCAGATATGCTCAGGAATTAGTCCAAAAATACAAAAATCACTGAACCCACAGACATTGCATACTGGCACAGTTAAACGCCAAAAATGTATAGTCATACCTTCGGAAAAACAAAGGTAACCCCAAGCTACCATATAGGTGGCAATCCACTAAGCACAGAAGAGGGTATTTAGGGACCTGGGGGGACCCCAGGACACTTGTGCCTTTTCCTTTCACTGCCACATTGCTAAAGGAAGGACCTTCTACCTTCTACATTGCCCACCTGATCTGTGGATCATTCATCCAGTGAGGTGAGTACCATCATTGTTCCCACTGTTCACTCAGACCACCATGTATAGAGTACAATGCATCGATAGCCCCATTCTCCACCATTGCAGCAGGACAGAGAGCAATTGAAAAAGTGAAAAGTCAAAAAGAAAGGGCAAAATTCGTCCAATGCCGCTGCCAGATTGAAGAAACTCCAGCTCTATTCAGTCGCATACCCGTCTGCTCAGAGGTGACATGCCTGACATACAAGGCCATGTCAACCCGGAATGGACATGGACATCTCAAAATCCAAATCCACCAAAACCAAGAGCGACTTAAACCTTATACGGATATAAATGGGGCGTGCTGGAGGGATAGATTTATCACCAGAGACTCTATGCTGTGGAATAAAATCCGGTCCATGTGAGGCAGAGCACCCTGCTGACTCTGTTCAAGAGAAATCTAGACCTGTGGATGTGGGATGGAGAGGGTTTACCCGGGATCATATCTCTCTGTCACTGCTGGACAGAGGCACAACAAACTAATGGGCACAGTATTTTTTTATAAGGGCGTGAAGCCAAAAATTTGGGCTAGGCTTATAAATGCCTTAGGGCAGATAGCCTAGTATAAACCTATGAACCTATTATTCTATGTCCTCTATTTTCTCATCTAATTTTTCTTTTGTTTTAATAATATAACTAAAATGTCTTCACTTTGTTCCTTTTTTCATTTTCCTTTCTCTTATTTTCATTTTTACAATCCATCCATAAATGTCTAGTTTTGTTACATTTATATGATTTCAATTCACATTGTTTTACATTATGCCCCATTTCCCCATACTTCCAGTTACTTATCAAATGTCCTTCTCCACAAAAATATTTAGGGTTGTTCCCAGTATTTTACAACATCCCTATTCCCCTCCACATTTCTCAAGCTTGGTATATGTATATTTTTTGTCTATCTATTTTTAACACTACATTACAATCCCATCTGCCAGTCCATAAATCCTTTTTATCATAAACATTTGTCCAGTATTTCTTTACATAACCTTTTCAAATGTCCTTTCAAAGTCTCTTTCCACCTCTGTTCAAAATTATACATGAATTTTCTTTTTAGATTCCCTGTAAAATACTTTTATCACATAAAGATTCCATGAGTTAGTCTTTATTTTTTTCATATTCTCCAAGAATATTTTCCATTGAAAAAATGGTCTCAAATATAATGTCACAAAATCTTTAAGAATAAATCCTATTACTTCATGAGATTTTTGCACCCAAAGTAGCTATTAAATCACCCCACACTGTCCATTTTTTGTCATCGTTGCTCTGAATTCTTGCCACGTATTTCCTTTTTTCATTTTGTCCTACCTTTTTTTTTCTCTGCTACTCCCCTTTTGCCTTAATTTACTTTCTGTGCATATGTTTTCTTTTCCATCTCGCCATTATTCAAGATTGTCTCTGCATTCCCCTTTTGTATTTTCTCCATGATATCCCCCCCCAGGAAATGTCTCCTTCATTTTGTAGCTCACTCTGCATCAGCATTTCTTTAAGAAAATCATCATGCAACCCTCTCAACTGGAGGGTTATAATTATATGTCCATCATTTGCCGACTCCTCTCCATCAGATTTCTTTGAAACATCTCAAAATTCTGCACACATTCACATGTCTAGATATTGTTTTTCTCATCTATTTCTGTCACCACTCCATTATCTCATTCTCTCTGTCTCCCTGTTTCTCTGGGCTGCCTCTGTAATAACAATGAGTAGGTTTTTTTATTGATGCATACATTACATATTTACATTATATCTATTTACAAATCTCTGGGCTGCCTCTGTAATAACAATGAGTAGGTTTTTTTATTGATGCATACATTACATATTTACATTATATCTATTTACAAATCTCCATACATTATAAACTTCATTTTAAGCATCCCCTTTTATCCATAACTAAAGCATTTTTTCCAGAATCTTTGTCAGTCCGTTTTCCATTGTATTTAATTTCATTTAGTGTCTCGCCCCATATAGTCCATGAAACAAAATATTACTGTCTATTTTCTTCACTTATTCCTGTTTCATGCACCATAAGTCTATTATATCCTTATTTATTTGCTCATATTTTAACAAACGTTTCACACTATTATGTTTACATATTGCTTTCCACAAATTATCAACTTTCACATTTAAAAATACATCCTCAGTAGTCTCAAACTCTCTACATTTATTACATTCTCTGTCTTAATTTTTCTTGTATAGCATATTTGCCTTAAGTGGCAATTTTCTAATCGGCAATCTCCAAAAAGAGTCATTACATTCTTTAATCTTTTTATAGTTGTATCTCATCATTATGCCTTTTTTCTTGTCTATTTCTAAATCTTTCCAGGGATCAGTGCAATAGAATGCTTTTCATAATATTTAAATACCATTCATTTCTATTTTTCTCATATATTTATTTTCCATCCCACAATTTTATTTTGGTACTCTTCATTTCTTCATTCACAATGTTTTTTTTTTTTTGTTTTTTAACTTCCATTCCTTCCTACATTGCTTTGTATTTATAATATAGTATAATTTCTATCAAGGTTTTATTTTCCTTTACAATTCCTTTTAGTACCTTATATAAAAGTAAAGATGCTGCATGTACTATTGGGTTTATTATACCCAAGCCTCCTTGCTCTTCTTTCATATATAAAATTCCTCTCTACTTGATTCAGTCTAGAGTCCCCATATAAAAGAAAATATAATTATCATTAGTTCCTTTCCATATTTAATAGGAATTGTATAGATGTTGGCAATGTAAGCAATTGTTCCTATTACCATGGTGTTCAAGTGTGCTTTTTTTCTATATGAAATGCTATATGATTCCCAGAAAATAGTCATATCCTTTACTAATTTGAGTACATTTATCGCATTGTTGTCTGTATTCATTCCTTTCAGTTATTCCAAATATATCTATATAGTTTTCAGTGCACTCAATACCTCCTGCCATACATTCCAAACCAGATCCTTTATTTTTTTCTCTATTTATACTTAAACCAATTTTCTTTAAATTTATACTTATTTTTTCAGTTACTTCCATCCATAATTTTTCAACAATTACTACAATATCAATCAAATAATTATATATTATTGGCAATTGTACTTCCTTCATTTTATATCCACTGCTACTTGACATTTTTATTAATTTCATTCACCATTACATTCATAACTAATGAGAATATTGCACTACTAGCTGGGCAGCCCTGCTTTATTCCACATTCTATTTCTTCCTCAGTCCAGCCATTTACATTTAGTTTCACATAGTTCCTTTCATAAACAGGTTTTATTACTTGTAATATTTTTTGCATTATGTCTGCAAAATTCCCCTTAATTTATATTTAATATTATCATAAACTTTACTTACATCTTCTATTATGTTTGCTTATACACTTTTATTTATGATATTATGGATAATGAGAAATAATTGATAACTCTTGACTTCCTTTTCTTCCAAATACGTTTTGGTCATATTTTCTATTTTTGTAACCTTTTTGTTATTCTCAAACATTTTATCTGTATTATTCAATGTTCTACATCTCCAATTCACCTCCTCCTTATTTCCCTTTTTAAATACAAATTTGTAACTTCTGTACATATCTTTTTCTTTAATTCTAGTTTCTAACCATTCATGCATAACTTATATAAAAATAATTTTTGCCAGTCTGTTTCTTTAAACATACCATATTCAGTTCCATCCAGCCCTATTGTAGAATTCAAATTAATATATTTTAGAATTTCAGTTAATTCTTTCATAGTTATTTTTTGTTCTAAATACTCATCTTCATTATTTAATTTTCCCCTTTATATAAACGTGTTCAGTGTTTCCTTCTCTTTTAAGTATTAATTCCAATACGTATTCTTTATTTCATATATTCCTTCCTGCTGTTTTATTTGCTTACCTCTTTATTTTTTTAATTCTTATTTTTGAATTATCTTTTTCATTTTATTATTTTACTCAAGTATGGTGCTACCTCTTTCCTTGTAAACAATACGTTGTTTATATAACAAGTTGTTAATTTTAATTTGATTCATTTTATATTTTCTTTTTTCCAATTCCTTTTAATTATGTATTCCTTTTCCTATTTTTATATTCTTAATTTTCCTGTACTTTAACCCATATATCCACATGATCTGAAAATCCATCCTATTTGATTCTTTTTTTTAACATTTAAACTATCCAATATTAAATCAATTTCTGTCCTAATTTCATTCCTTTTTGTAGGTCTGGTGTGTTTTTCTCCCATACCCTTAACTTTCCACTTTTCATAATTTCTTTATCCATTTTAACATCACAATTGCTCTTTTTTCTAAAATTACAGTTAAAATCACCCACCACTATAATGACCATATTTACACAAACATATTAAGGAATATTTTTAAACATTTTTCCCTTTTTTTGTTACATATGCATGTAAAGCTATAAATCTATACACACATTTTTCCATCTCAAGTCTGTTACCATAATTTGTCCTAGTTCCACTGTGGTTGCATCTAATATTTTAATGCTTTCTTGACATAATATACATATGCCTGAGCACATTTTCCCCATGTCCCAAACTACTGCACCATTCCAAAATTTTTCAGTTTGTATTCTTTCTTCTGTTAATAATTTCATATCTTTTAAAACAATATGTGCGTATACTGTATCACACCATTGTAATATACCTATTCTCAATATTTTTGTACTGTTCACATTTAAAGCTAAATTTTTCAGCTTTTAAGAACAGCTAGTACAATAAACCATTATCCTTTTCTTATTTTCTCTAAGCATTATATTTCTGAATTTTTTTTCCTTTTTTTAACTTTTTTCCCTATCAAATTCGTATTTCTTATTGTACACCAGTCAGCTTCTTCCTCACTTGTCTCTTTTTTTCCTTGTTACTTTCTTGAACTTAATATACAACCTCTTTATCAGTCACATCTTTTTGTAAATTTTAGTGTATAACACATTCTTCTACCTCTTTTTCCTGTATAACTTTATTTTTATTTTCTTGCACATTCATTTTACATTCTACCCATAATTGACCAGTATTGGCACTTTTTTGCAGTTTAAATCACATTTTTTGCATTATGCCCTGTTTTACCACAACATTTTTTATCACATTCATTGATTAAATGATCATTTTTTCTCCACAAAGATGAGCCTTTGGATGACCCCCTGTATTTCACAAAACGCCCATTACCTAGAACATTAATACTAGGTATATGCATAACCTACTGCAAATGGAAAATGATAATTACTCCACATTCCCATCCCCTAGTCCCTAGTCCTCTTTCATCATATAGTTTTGTAGTGTCCATTACTTTTTACATATAGTTAACAAATGTTCTTTTGCTTCAACTTCAGTTCTAAACTGGACCATTATTCTTTTTTTTTGCTTGTAAAAAAACTTGCACCACATATTCTGACCATGGATATATATTTTTCTTTTGTTCATTTGCACTAAAAAAGATTTTTCATGGCCTGCCCAGTCTCAAATATCAAGTAACCAGAAGTCTTTATTAATTAAAATAAAGGCTCTTACCTCTTTTGCTTTGATACCCTAAGGTGCTATGACAGAGACTCAAACCTCATACCTCACCAAACTTTATTCTTTTTTGCTGCCCACTTGTACTGTATACTTTTTTGTTTCTTTTATTTCTTTCTTTTTTTTTTCATTCTTCTTTGTTTCTTCTCCAACAGTTTACCCATATGTTTTTGTCTCTGGAACTTTTTCTGGCACAATCTCTAATTCTTACCATTTTTCTTCTATTTTTTCATGATGTCACTCGAAGCTGCTGCTCCATTTTCTGTCTTGCTTTGGTTTACCTTTTCTTCCAAGTAATTATCCTGCAACCCCCCCCCCCCCCCCCCGGATTAGAGGATTGTAGTTATGCATTTTTCAGAGGGTAACTATCACTCCTTCAAACACTCCTCTGAAAGCTTTACTCTGAATCCATCTCTGTTTCAGGTACAGTCTGCTTTTCCTTCACAATCTCCTTTTGCTCCAATGTCATTGTGTTTTTTCTGCACCCACATTGTCAGAAAAAAAAACTTCTCATAGCGATTCTACCATTTTGACTATATTTCCAGTAATTTTCATTCCAGCTTCAGTACAAGCTGAAACAGCCATGTTCATCTCCTTGTTTCACCAGGCCACATCTGTGCCTGGAACAGGAAGTCTATTGTGTCACACAAAAATTCTTCCCCAACTGCCAAGCGTAGGGGAAGTTACCAAATGCTCTGGCCAAAATTTCCCATAGTAGTATAAATGCCATCTTGGGTTTCTAATGAAAAGAGGTCACAGATCTAGTGGGACTAACCTAATTAACAAAGGGTAAATAAAAAAAAATGCATTTTATCGATAGGAAATGGAAGTTATCTACTTCCCATAATGCTGGAGTCCATTCTGCCACTCCGTTACTGGAACTGATTGGTTATCTGCCCTCATGGTGGATCTGATATGGCATCTTTTCAATACAAAGCTTACTCCAGTGTTTCAGGTCCTCCCATCTTTTATAATGTATTTGCATCCCCACAGTTCATAGGTTGGTACTAGGCTATCGGCCCTAGGGCCTATACAAGCCTAGACATAATTCCCCTGGGTATTTCTTCCCACAATAGTTACTTCCCTGGACCTCTGTCTAGCAGGGCGACTGACATGATCCCCGGGATGAATTTCCTATCTCCCATCCAATCATCAAGGTTACTTTTGAAGAGGGCCAAGGAGGCACTCTGCTTGACATGTATGGGTAGTCTATTCCAGAGTATGGGGAGTCTCTGGATCAGGAACCCATCCCTACAACATGTTTTGTTCATTGTGATGACAAGGTTTAGATCCCTGGAGTGTGTGGCTCTGAGGGATTGGGATTTTTTTTTAAGTGGAGCATGTCCTACAGCTCAGGGTTTGACATGGCCTTGTATGTTAAGCAGAGATCACCTCTGAGTAGATGATATGCTACAGAGTATAGCTGGAGTTTTTTTTAGATGGTCAGCATATGGCATCTGCTTTAGGCCTGTGCTTCTTTTAGTGAGGTATTTCTGCGGCCTTTCCAGCTTTTGCAAATGTCTTGTGAAGTACATACCAAACAGGGCTTTATACTTTATAATGGGTCTAATGAAGGATGAGTTCAGTGGGACAATGACATCCTTTTTTTTTTCTGGATGAAAAGCCCTTAGTGATGAGGTGTGCCACATAATGAAGGATTTCCTGACTGTTGTGGCGATATGGTTATCGAAGGTGAGACCACTGTCCACCTGTGTCCCTAAGTCTCTCATCACACTTTCAATGTTTAGTGTACTGCCACATATGTAGTAATTCATGGGTACATTTTTTTTCCAAAAGGGATAACTATACATTTCTTGGGTTGTGACGGTGGTCTAATGGTTAAGGTGTTTGCCTTACAAACACAAGGTGCTGGGTTTGAGTCTCACAAGGGATAATTGGCTAGGCTTAAAATGGCTCACAAGGGCAGTTAGCCTAGTACTAATCTATGAACCTCTATGAACCTATTAAGCTTGAGTCCATGGCTCTGGCACCAGGCGTCTGTTTCTGTTAAGGCCGTTTCGTAGAATATCCACATCATTTGGGGATTCAGTAATGGCTCCCAGTTTGCAGTCATCTGCGAACTTTGTTAGCCAGAGTTCCTTAGTGTTGGCCTGTACTTCAGAAAAGTAGATGCCAAACAAGAGTGGTCCCAGGACTGAACCCTGAGGTACTCCACTTGTCACTTGTCTGGAGCTGGATTTGGAGTCTGCTACCTTTACAGTCTGGGTTCTGTCAGTAAGCCAGTTGGCAACCCATCGAGTGACATAGGGATTCATGCCCAGCTTAGTAAGTTTATCTATGATTCTAGAGTGGGGGATGGTGTCGAAGGCCTTGGCGATGTCCAGATAAGCTGTGTGGACTGCCTTACCCTCGTCCACAGCTCTGGAGACTGATTTGAAGAAGTCAATCAGGTTCAGGAGACAATATCAGCCCTTCACGAACCCAAACTGGGTGGGGTCCAGTGTTTGAAGGTTGCCAATGTCTTTGTTTATAAGTTCCATGATAATGCGTTCCATGCCCTTGCAGATCAGGCTTGTCAGACTGATGGGACGGTAGTTCCCGGGATCCAAGGTGGATCCTCCATTGTGGAGTGGGATAACTGTAGCTGTGCACCACTCAGTGGGCACGAAGCCCAAGGTGAGGCTATGATTAAACATGACACTTGGGTGAGGTGCCAGTTAATTTTGTAGTTCATGTAGTACACAACCCGGGATGTCATCTGGTCCCATGGATGCTGTATTCCTAGCTTTGGAGACTGTGGTTTCTACCTGTGTGGCCGTGATTACCGGAATTTGGCTATCTTTTGGTATTGAGATGGGCCCTTTAGGGGGTGAAAGGGGGGGATGAATGTTGGCACTAAATCGATCTGCCAGGATATTGGCAATATCCTTGGGATCAGTATATTTAATGCCATTCTGTTGTAGCTCAGAGCAGATCTGAGCATTGACATTTAGATTCTTGACATGACTATAGAATGCCTTGTGGTTGTCTTTGGAATCTTTGACAATTTTATTTTCTTAACTAGCTTTTGAGGATTTTGTGAGGGATCTCAGCTTCTTACTGAGGCTGGTGAGGGAGTTTCTTTTCATCTTGGCATTTTCCTCTCTTCTGCAACAGTTTCTTCCGTCTGTTGTATCGTTTGTTTATAGCAGGGGACCACCAGATTGGCTTCCTTTTTTTGGAGGAAGAATCTTGGTTCTATTTGGGATGGTACGATTCATGCACGAGTGGATATGCTCATACAGCGCCTTAGTGTAGGATTCAGCAGTCGGACTTTCAGATCCCATCTGCATGGGTGTCATGAAGTTTGTCACTTCTGACTTCAGTAGCATGAAGTTGGCTTTGGAGAAGTTTTTTACAGAGGTTTCCTTACTGGGGGGTGGGATGTGGATGTCAAGGGTGATTTGCTTATGGTCAGACCTGACCAATGAGGGGGGTGACCACTGGTGAGGAGCATCTATCTCCCATGTTGGTAATGACCAGGTCTAGGATATTGGAGCCCCTGGTGGGACAATGGATTAGTTGATCCATGGTGTTGGAATTTATGAATTCCAAGAACCGTTGGGAAAGGGTGTTGGTACTTGAGTAGTTTTCCCAATTAATGGCAGGGTAGTTGAAATCGCCCAGTATTAGGGTGTTTGGTTGTATCTTAATATTTTCCTGTATGTTTAGAAAGGTGTAGTGACAATCCTGGGGCATGGTGGGGGATCTGTAGCAAGCTACAATTTGGATTGCAGTCTTACCTAGTGTTAGTTGCACCTGGAGAATTTCAGATGCATCGTGTTGGGAAAATAGCCTGGAGGTGTGAATATCCTTGGTTAATATGGACACTCCTCCACCTTTAGTGTTTCGGTCTTGGTTTTGTGGCTGAAAAGTGTGGTAAGAGTTGTAGCCTGGTATTGCAGGGGTGCTCTCTGGAGCCTTGAACTGGATCCCCTTTGTATGACACCAAAAGCTTAGCCAATTGTTGAAGTCAATCATTTTGTCCTTCTACTGTAGTATCATTCTGGGCGAAGGCAGGATGCTACTCAGGGCTAGGGTCATCCATGCCTTGGCTACATGATCCGAGAGCTCTTCCATGTCTCTTCATGTAGTCCAGGGAGCTACGTCTCAAGTCATTCACTCCAACATGGACAATGACAGAGTCATATTTGTACTTGTTGAGGAGTGACTTGAGTGCATGCACTATGTGGTGGATCTTGGCACCCGACAGGCAGCTGACTGTAATTTTCTCCTTGTTCAGCCTGGTGAGTGGGACATCAGTGTGCCTGACTATAGAGTCCCCCATGAATTATGTGTTTGGTACATTGCCTTGCCTTAGGGGCTGTTGTTGGGTGGCACACTGGTGTTGTGAGCTATGTGTCACTTTGGTTGTGACTGGTGTTTGCGTTTCAGCTTCGGAGGTCCTTGTTGCTTGGGCAGGTTAATGTTGAGGGCGTCCGCTTATGTGGGTTTAGTGTTGCAATGTGTGGGTGTTGATGGTGTGGATTTTGAAGGGCTATGAGTTGCTTGAGGTATAGTGCAGGTCTTAACCTTCTCCTCTTGACTGCCTAGCACAATCTTGGCCAGAGAGAGCTTTGCTTCCAGTTTGGCTATGTAAGTGCATGTCTCGCAGGTTGTAGTGTTGGATGGTAGGAGGAGAGGGTTGTCTTTGTACATGAGGCAGTTGCCAAATTGTCCCAGTATGCCCAGATTCACTGGAAGCTGACCCTTGGACATGCCTGTTTAGGTGCTTTTTTGTAAAGTACAAGAACTGTTTTCCCTTACCTTTGCAAGGTACTTTGCAATTATAGGCTGTTTAGTGCCTACGATTAATTTCTCCTTATTGACAAGGAGAGTTGAGTGCTTGTATCAGTTTCAGGCTTCCTAGTGCTTTTCAGCAGGTTCTAGAGCAAGTGCTAGTCACAGGGGTTCAGATTTTAGTGCTGCTACTGAGAAACTACCTAGTTCTAAGGGAAAATCTGAAGAGCAGACTTTCTGGCACCTGGAATAGTTTAACTGTAGCCCTGCGGTGCTGCACAATGCAAAAAATGCTCAAACATGCATGTTTTTCAGCCAGAAAGTTGAAAGGGATAGAAATTAGCCCAAAAAGGCTAATAAAATTACAATTTCAGAGCTGGGAAAACACTCCTCTAGTGTCAGATAGGCAGTACAATGCTCACCACTCCCACTGGTAAGCAGTAGGACTTCCCTCTACCACAACAAGGTCTGGACAGCTCTGAACACAGAAAATAAAGTCCTGAGAAAAGCAAAGCCTGGGATCTGGACTATACTGGCTAGGAAACTGAGATTGAGCTTGCTGCCCAAGACCAAGAAATGCTGTGACAGATGTTCTAAGGAAGGACTAGAGAACAGGCTTTGAGCTTGTAGACATTAGAATTCGGAGGTATGATGGTTGGAGGATTGATGTGGCTGGAATGAGACAATAAGTACCCAACATTGTATTTGTTACATGTGTTCTGTATCCTGTAGTGTCTCCTCCATTTGCCTCAACTGATAAGACAGAATTCCAAGCTACTTGCTTTACTGTGTGACATCGACAGGATCCCCTTTAGGATGGTCAATCCAAAGACAGCTCCTGATTGGGAAATTATATCCAGTTTGTAGCGTTGGATGAAGTTGCATATTGTTGACCAGATTGCTGCAGCACAAGTATCAATAGGAGAATTCCTGAATAAGGTCACTGAGGTAGCACTTGACCGTGTACAATGGATCTTATGCCTTGACTTGGGAGATTTATTGTTGTTGGGGTAAATGTGTAATGCAAATCAAGAGCCATCTGAACAGAGTAGCTTTAGCCACTTTGCAGCATAATATGGGTGAAAAGGAGACCGCTGATTACACTCTTAGAATTCCCAAGTAAAAATAAAGCGGTGTATGGACAGACAATGTGGGGAGCATAAATTCACCTTTGTTGGCATGATTAGGAAAAAGACTGCCAGGTGAATATTTTGGTGCAAGGGTGATTCAATTGTCACCCTGGATAAAAATGAAGGGTAAAGATATGGGCAGTGACTGCATTTATGAAAAACTAGATATGGGGAGTTGGAGGAGAGAGAGAGAGCGAGTATTTTGATCATCTGCTTGCTGAAGTAATTGTAATAAGGCCCAAAGCTTTCTGAGATAGGTGATTTAAACTACAGGAAACAGTGGGCTCCTAGGTAAAAGTGTAAAAACAAAATTCCAAATCCCATGGTGGAGAGGGGTTGTGCATGGGGGTTGTCTAAGAAAAAAGTCTGATAGAAAAGCTCTGCAAACTTTTTCGAAGGATGAAGAAATAGAGCTAAATCCCTGGATAAAATTAGATATGTACACCAGCTGAACCTTAATAATGGAGTAACTAGCTAGAATCAAAGAGCATTGCTAGAAAATGAAGGAAATGAGCCCAAGGTGGCATCTAGTCCTTGATGCACTTCCCAAACATAAAGTCTTTAATTTACTTTTTTTTTTTATTTTTATTTTTTTTTTTGAGGCCGAGAGGATCTGATTTACGTAATCAAAAAATGATAAATTATTTTCCAGCACTGGATTTTGAGAAACCATGCAGTAAGTTGCAGGGAGATGTCTGGGTGAAGCTTTCCAGATGGGTGTGATGCTAGAGCTAGAAGGAGATACAGTAGCTGGGGCTGTATGTTGAGGTGGGGCCAGTGCATGGTGAACCAAATTTATCTGGGCCAGAAGGAAGCTGAGGATGTCTAATGCCTTGCACTGAGATACTTTTTCGGGAACATTACCATGAGAGGAAGAAGAATGAAGGTGTAAAAAAGACCAGATGGCCAAAGGTGCACCCAGAATATCCATGGGTGTCTGTCCCTGTGGATGGTTGAGGGAAAAGTAGTTGCTGCATTTGATACTAGTCAGAAAGGTGAAAAGTGCATAGCAAGACTTGACCTAGTAGTGAAAATAATCATTTGAACTATTGCTGGATTGAAAGAGCATGAAGATACAGTATCTGAGCCTGTCTGTGTAAGGCTTGTCTGAGCTGGAATATATATTTCACTCTAGAACTGCTGTGAATGTCACCCATTGCCACAAACTCATGTGAATGTCACCATGATG
>NC_056749.1:479265697-479302462 GCF_019279795.1 Protopterus annectens | reverse complement strand
AGCCAATGTAGTAGATAATACTTCATAGCAAGTGCCATACTGATCTAATTGGTCACCGTCATGCCTGGCATTCAAGTTCAGCAGCCTTATGGATACAGAGAAGAAGCTCCCCTAGGAAAGGTGGAAGTACATGCCATAGGCAGGCTGCATGGCGCCATTGATTATCTTCCTAGCCCTTCCCACACACTGAGTCTCATGCAGATCATCCACGGATGAGAGCTAGGAACCAATTACTTTTTCTGCTGTCCTCACTACCCTCAGGAGAACCTTGCCATCATATGCTTTGCAGTTACCATACCAAACTATGATGTTAAAGAGGATGCTCTCGATGGTCTCCCTGTAGTAGACTTTGAGGATGGACTGACACAAGTTTGCCTTTCTCAGTTTCCGTAGGAAGTGCAGGCATTGTTGTGCCTTCTTCACTGTGTGGCTAATATAAGTCGAACGGGATCATCAGCACACCTTCCAACCGTACCGAATTACTCGGTAAAAACTGAGTTTTGGGGTTAAATAATGGGGTGCCACAATTCCCGAGTGGCACACCTTCATTTCCGATTTATTTTTAAACATTTATTTAAAAATTCGTGGTTTCGCTGATATCAACACGTATGGGATGACATTACCATGTCAGCTCTGCCAACCAGTCGGAATTCAGCTCAAGCCCACGCAGGGCACATATTTCCGGAAAACATGAGCGGGAACTGTTTGGATTTATTTTTTCTGCTGCTGCTGGCTTCTCTTTAGTGTGGAGAGCTGCTCTGCTTGGATTGAAACGAGAGCAGCTACTGTGTGGATGGCTTCTCTTTAGCGTGCCATGGAGAACTACTCTGCTTGGATGTATTTATTCTGCTGCTTAGCGTGGAGATTTATTCTGTCATGAGCAGATTATGCTGGCTGGAACTGGAGGTAAGGTGTGTGTGTGCGCGCGCAGAGTCTAGGGCAAAAAAAGACTGTGAAGGTTATTTATTGCCTTATGTGCATGCGAGAGCTCAGAGAAACTTTTAAGATGAAAAGAGAAATGGCACGGCAGTCTGCAGACGTGTATGTAATGTATTCCTTTTCTGTTAAGCTTCTAATTCTGCAGTTTCAGAAAGTGTATTATTTGTGTTTTTTCTGTTGCAATTATGTGTGAGAATGGCAGAGTGCAGAAGTGTTTATTTTATTTTGGGTCAGTACAAGGTATTATGAGAAAAAGACCTTTGGCTGCTTAACTTGCTTTATTGTTTTGTACTTACTACGTGATTTTTTTTTAAAGTCATGCAATTATAGAACGACTGCAAATGGGGCTAGGTGAAAGCCGGGTCAGTGTTCTATTAAGCTTTAGTTCTAATTGAGAAACTGCAGTCTGCAGAAGTGTATTGCTTTTTTCTGTTAAGCTTCTGATTTTTTGTGTTGTATTGCTTACTGCAGGAATCATTTGCTTTGTGTGTGGTATTGCTTACTACAAAGTCAATTGCTTTGTGGTTTTATTGCTTACTGCAATTAAGATAGCTCCTACTTGTGGTCTGTTCCTCTTAAAATTTGTGGTTTCTGGCAAATCAGTGAGAACTGAATTCATTAAATAATAATGGCCATTTAAATTTCCGTCATCCTATCTTTCAGGAAGTGCATGGTAACATAAAACATTTTATTCTAGCAACTTTTCTAGGATTATACAAGCAATGTTTAAAGTGTCCCTGATTTTGGGCCCCCCCCCCATAAATTTTGGCTTTTTCCAGATGTCTTGTGCTGCATAGTTTTCAGGGGGATTGAACTTTAGTGCTGCTTATGTGACGTCTGTTTGTGTTAGTAGCACAACAGGTAGAATGCTTGCTTTTAATGCAGAAGGCTGTGGCTTCTACTCCCACATTATGTAGATAGATTGCTGATACTGCACTGTGTACTTTTGGGGTGTGGATGCTGTAGCCCTAAGAATATCTTCTTTGGCGGAGAATGGAGATACCTAGTAACTATGAACCTGTTATCAGTTTGCCATTGATTCCCTATTGCAGTATTAATAGCTCACCATTTTTAATGCAATATAGACAATTTATTCCTCAAGGACAACATGCACTATTTTTTAGAGGAAGCAATGAAATATAAAGTTGTTTGCTAGCAACAAGCTCTTCGTTACTTACAGATCTCTAATGTGAATTATTTAGATTACTTTTCCTTTTGCAGAGATTGTGCATATTTATGGATACTGGTGGATTGTAGAAGTGTGAGTAAGGCTGTTATGATGGAAATGTTCTGAATTGGGGTACTTGCAGTTTTGTCATTATTGGTTTGTGCATTTTGTTTCACTGCTTACTGGGAAAATGTTCAAACCAAATTTAAAATGCGCTCTAAGTGTGCTGTATTCAAGGAATATAGTTTATAAGAAAACAAGGAATATAATTTAATACAATCAGGAAGGTGCATCAAAAAACACATGTATGACAGTCCAAAGGTAATCTTTATCCACCACTGGCCAGATGCATTTTGTTTGGATGTAGTATGGGTTTCAATGCTGTTTCAATTAATGTGACTTTCAAAGTCAAGGGCAAAGAAGTTTTAATGCCAAGTCTATTTTAATAGTGAGACAGTATTGTTTTGTTTAGCATATGTTTGTTAGTGTTTGTGCATTATTGTGCTGCAAAATGTAAAAATAAAATCCAAATAATCATTGTAGCAGTAAAGCAGTATGCACATATTAGTGTTTATGGTAAATGGGGTGAAATAGCCAGGTAACGGAACATTGGAATGGCTGCATGGAAACTCTGGTGCCATATTTTGGTTGTCTGTTCTTAGTCTGCGTTTGAAAGTTGGTATCTCACAATTCCACTGGAGTGGGTGGGGTTACATAATTATGTATGCAAATTAGATGATAATCAGCATACAGATTTGTACCTATTTTTCATGGGCCTTGTCCAGATTTTTGATGTTTCCAGGTTGTGAGGTATGGTCATCAGAGATGTGCACCCCCAGGAACTTGATGTTTTTGACTCTTTCCACTGCCACCCCTTTAATTTCCTGAGGTTGATACATCTCCTGAGTCCTCCTGAAGTCCACAATTAATTATTTGGTCTTGCTTACATTTAAGGCCAGATTGTTGCTGTCGCACCAGCTTATCAGATGCTCCACTTCATCCCTGTAGGTGGTTTCCTCACCATTTCTGACATGACCTACAACAGTGGTATCATCCACAAACTTGATCTTGTTGGAGTCATGCTTGGCCATGCAGTCATGCGTCAACAAGGTGAACAGAGGACTCAGGATGCAGCCCTGAGGGACACCTGTGCTTAGTCTAATACTGAAAAATATTGAATAAAGGTCTTGGTGGTCATTAGCCTTGTACATACCTATGAACCCATGAAATGCTTCATAGTAAACAAGAACAGATGTTTGTGCCAGTAATTAGGCATTTATGCTGGCAAATAACTTTATATTGCAAGAGTTGCATGTGTGTGTTCTGGATTGAATCAGAGTGTGTGAAAAAGGGACTTCTATAAGTCTGAGATAGCTCTGTCTTGGAGAAGTCTCTTTTCTCTGATATGGCTTGGGGTGTAATGGATGCAGCCCTCACCTACATTGGGAGATGCAGGGGGGCTTACCCCCTGCACAAATATAATTACTAAGGAGAACAGAAATTAATGACTCTCTACATTTCTTTTATTATGTAGTTTATCAAATAAATGTTTATTGTAAAATATGCTTATGTTACCACCAGTTAGCCACATTATCAAGTAAAGGAATTTGAATTGCTAAATTGTGTTCCATTTTCTTGTGCATGTGTAACAATATGTTTTGGAAAAATTATTACAGTTACAGCATTAGAAGGTGGCATTTTCTTTCAAGGGAGATTGTACTCTTGAAGGAGCTAACCTGTACATTGTGAAAAAAAACTCACCAACAGTGTGTAGCAAATTTTAATTGGCCCTTTGCATTGTGCACAAAGCTTAAAACTGCACACAAAAACTTTTCTAATATAATGGGGAAAGTCTCAAAAGAGGTCTCATCTCCGCCTGCTTTAAAGCGCACACTCCATCAAAATAATAAGGAAAACAAAACTTGTATCCTGTTGCACAGGGAACACATCCGAAAATTAAAAATACAAAATTACAAAATGTCTGCAAAATGAAAACCAGCTGCACACTAATCTGATTATACCTTCATGTAGGCAGCAGATTTAGTTACCATGTACTACTCATTCCTCACATTCCATCAGCTTGCAAACACTGCTACTTCTCCTCATTCCTAATTCTCCACCAGTGGACATGTGCTGGAAACACCTCTCATGACTGCACTGCAAAGCACAAGTCAAACCATATAAAATCTGCTGATAACACAGTTGTGGGTCTCATTAGTGGTGGGAATGAATATAACCAAAGGGGTGAGGTGAACACTGTCTGGTGTGACAGGAACAATCTGGACCTGAATATTAAGACCAAAGAAATGATTATGGACTTCAAGAGAAAGGCAACAGTTCACCAAACACTCACTACCAAAGGAGAGGTAGGAGAGAAAATCTAAACAACCAAGCTCCTGGGCCTTCACATCTCTGATAACCTCTCCTGAGCTGCTAACACCAACTATATAGTCAAGAAAGCTCAGCAGACACTTCACCTCCTGAGAAAGCTCAAAAAGCCCAGGTTCCCACTGTCTGCTCTTACCACTTTTTACAGGGGAGCTATCAAGAGCATCCTCACTAGCAACTTCATAGCATGGCTCGGAAACTGCACAGTTGCTGAGAAGAAACTACAGAGTGTTGAGGGTGGATGAGAAAGACTTGGGCACAAACCTCTCTAATTCATGAGCTTCTCTTTACAAGAGCAAGAAAGAGAACATATAAAATACTTGCTGATTTGACCCATCCGGCCCACAACTGGTTCTCACAACTTGCATCTGGGAGGAGGTACTGCAGCTTCCACTGTAGGACTACCAGATTCAGGAACAGTTTGTATCCTACAGCTGTAAGAATTATTAATATGGACACCAACCATAATACCTGATACATTGAAGCTTCCTTTTTCATTTAATCCTGCTGCTCTAAGCAATTACGGTAAACAAACTAGTAAACACAAACCAGAAAAAACTCAAAAGTCCCAACAGAACTGAGAAGTCACAAACTCTAAATAAAACTGTTTTATTAAGCGCTTTTCGTTGCCGCTTATACGGCAACTTCTTCAGATAACTAAAACACAGAATACCAAGAAATTTAAATCCTAAAGTGAAATCATGTGATTAAAAACAGTTACACTATTGCATCGAGGCTCATGAATATTAAAACATTAGAAGCACACAAACTTCAAATTGTGTATCTCTCTCGCCGCTCTACGGTGGTCTCTTAAAATACCGTATAGCGGCGAGACAGATACACGAACTTTTGAAGTTAAAAAAACTTCAACTTGAGGTCTCCTATTTTGACTCTTGTTTGGAACAACAAATAGTCCCGAAGGGGCTAAGACATTACCAATACCCCACGGGCCTAATAGCGGACTCTTTGTTCCATTTCAAACTAATTTCTCTGTTCGACCAACAAGGGTTTGACCTCATGAGATTAATGACTAAACATTACAAAATCTATATTGAATCTCTTACTAAAGAAGTTTTAGACTTGAACAATGTTATATTGGAACACCTTGATTTCTCAAGATATAAATATGACTATGAAAGATGCTCCTTTAGTATTGACCAATTACTAGATAAATTAAAACAAAACAAGGTGAAGAAAATTCAAAGGGACAGAAATGCATATAATAGCAGGGCATATCCTAAGCCATCACTGGCTCAAGTAGGGCAGGCCTTGACTAATATAACACAACCGCAGTTTGTAGCTAACAGTTCTGTTCCTAACAACATGGGTAATATGGAGAATATTATTATTATGGAGACTGAACCCTGTATTAGTCCAGTGAGACGAAGTGAAAGAATTCGAAATCAGAATCAACACTTCCCTACACAACAGGGTCAATATAATGACCCCAAGGGGCGACACAATAGAGTGAACCAAAATTTTCAAGAAGGCTACCAGACAGGAGCGATTCCGAAAAAGAATCTGAACCACCAGAACAACCAAAGAACCAAAAGAAACAACAGGTTCAGGAAAAAACAGGAGATGAAGGTTCAAGTTTGGACATTATTGTGAACCAAACAGGAGATTTTAAAATATATAACTATTCTTCTATGAGAATTGACCCTGAATTAGTTGACTTACTAGCTAAGGGTAAAACCTTTGCTCCAAGTAAACCTCTGGACATTGTTGAACTAATTTTTGATCTGAAATTATTTGTGAGAAAATTAAACTTGGAGGTTTTACTAGGGAAAATGTCTGTCAACAACAATCAAACATTCAGAGTGCCAAGCACATACAATCCACCACTACACTCTACACTTAGAACATTTGAACAAGTGTGCGAACTTGATTTTAGATACCAATTGACAAAATTGTGTTTGAACAAGAATTCTAATATAACACTACATGAGAAACAAATGTTAAACTTAAGGAACTCTTCCGTCAGGGTACTCAAACCAGATAAAGGGGGAGGGGTGGCCATTTTTGATTTAACTGATTACAAATCAGAAGATGTTCACTTTGTTACTTAGTGACACTTACGAGGAAGTTTCACTAAACGAAGTGAACATAGCGTACAATCGTATTAAAAATTATTTCAGTGACTTGTTCATTGAATCTATAATTGACATTGATAATTTTATTACACTCCCATGGCCCAAGACCCAGGTACTTTTTGGCATCCCCAAAGTCCACAAAGACTTAAGTAACCCCCCTATGAGACCCCTCATTCATGGGAGAGGGTCTATTACGTATCCTTGTGCTAAAGTAGTCGACACTATTTTAAAGTACCTGGCGTCAGAACCATATATCTGTAAAGACTCCTGGTCCTTCTTGGATAAAATCAACAGTTTGAAATTTGACCCAGACCTCAATTTCTTGACAATAGATGTCAAAGACATATATATCAGTTCCACATCTTGAGGGGATAGAGTGGTCCAGTTTGATGTTAAAATCTAAGAATGCTTCACCACAGGAGATATATACAGTCAAAACCTTATTGGATATCATTTTAACAAACAACTTTTTCCTTTTCAATGACATATATTATCTACAGAAACAAGGAGTTGCGATGGGCTCACCCTGTGGCGCCAGTTTTGTCAATTTAGTTATGGCATTCTGGGAGAAGACATATGTCTTCAATAACACTGACCACAGGGAGAGCCTATTATTTTACACTCGCTTTCTGGATGACATCTTTGTAATTTTTAAAGGTAATAACTTGCAAGCTCAAGTGTTTGTCGACTACTTCAATACAACTACAGAATTTTTGAAATTCATGTTTAACTAACAAAGTGAGATAGACTACCTTGACTGTAAATTGTACAAGGACATTAGTAACCAGTGTTACGTGTCCAAAATACACAGAAAGGAGACGTACTCCAATTCTTTTCTTCATTTTACAAGCTGCAACCCCTTCCACCAGAAACGTTCTATCGTGAAGGGACAATTGATCAGGGCAGCTAGAATGGTATCACTAGATACAGATTTTAGGGCTGAATGTACCTTTTTGGGTAATATGTTTCAACAACGGGGGTACCCAGAGGATTTGATTGAATCTTTAATTGGAGAAGTCAGCCATAAGAGATACATGGGTCTTATATTACCACTTCTCAACAATAGACATATTTTAGTTGACACACTCCAAGAACGTAATTCGGAAGAACTCATGTTTAACAACTCCTTTCAGCCCCTTGGGCATATACAAACCTTGACCACTACTTTAGATTTCAGGACTAGTTTTATCACTACATTTAATATCAGTAGTATAGTAATTCGTTCCATTTTGTACAAAAATTGGGATCTTATTAGACTTGACAAGACTTTACTTTTGGAATATAGTCAAGCCCCCAACATAGTATTCAGGAGGGGTGCTAACCTTAAAAGTTTAGTCGAAAAGAATAGGAAGGTGTACTTTTGTAAATCAGTTGGTATGACTATATGTGGGTGTTGTAGCATGTGTAGATATATAGAGATAGGTGAAACCTTTTGCGTTAATAAAAGGAAGTACAAACTGAATGGTAAACTCCAGTGTAATTCTAAATGTGTAGTCTATCTGGCTAAGTGTCAGTTAAGTCCAGCATTTTATTTATGTTGGAAAGACTGAACGTAGACTACGTGACAGAGTCTATGAACACACTTATGCCATAGAGAGACAGAAATTTGAAAACTCTGACCCATGAGAATCATACCTTCAAGTTTAAAGTAATAGATCAAGTTTGCACTAATAGTAAAGGTGGACCAATGAACTGGCTACTCGAAGAGCGTGAACTAACCTGGCAGATGAGGCTTAATGCCTTCTCACCACCAGGACTGAATGAGTCATGCAACATTGCGTGCCTTCTCAATCTTAGAAGTCTAGCCAGGTAGAATTTGTTTTTAATAGTATTAGATGGACACTAACTTTTGAAGTTCAATCTTTAAAGCATAGTGCCATCATAAACTGACTATCAATATTTTATTTGTATGACATACTTAAGTTAACATCAGCTTTTACGTCAACCTCTGATAATTTTGGTTAAATTGTTTCGGCTCAACTTGTAATTAGGGTAGTTGTTATTCCTACACTTAGATCTATATTGGCCATACTGTCGTTGTGTAACCCTTGTATAAATACAAAATCAATACGCGGGATGATTTTTCAACAGTGGATGGTTACTTGGGGTTTTCAGTCTACTGTGAAGTAGAGAATTGTATAAAAGAACTACCATTAATTTGAGTCAGATTACCTTTGAGAAATGATGTCATCTATTTAAATTACTTAAATCATCTCAACTACTTTCGTATGACATAACTGTGGATGTACATGAAGTTGGTTTTGATTATTGTTCAGGTTAAATTAACAATTTTAAGACGAGATGAGAAAAAGTATTTTAAGAAACCACCATATAGCAGCGAGACAGATACACGATTTGAAGTTTATTGTGTGCTTCTAATGTTTTAATATTCATGAGCCTCGACGCAATAGTGTAACTGTTTTTAATCACATGATTTCATTTTAGGATTTAAATTTCTTGGTATTCTGTGTTTTAGTTATCTGAAAAAGTTGCTGTATAAGCGGCAACGAAAAGCGCTTAATAAAACAGTTTTATTTAGAGTTCGTGACTTCTCAGTTCTGTTGGGACTTTTGAGGGGTTTTTTTTGCTCTGAGCAATTACCACCAGCATTGCTATTATGCAATATGATGGCTATACCAAGTCATGTCTAAGGTTAACAAGTGCAATATGGTAACGAAACAGCTGCTATTCACTAGTCGCTATTTATTCTCAACAGTGTAGGGGTTTGGTGGTGGGTATTTATTAACTGCATCACTGGATAAAGGGTATTGAATGTGTTTTTGTAATGTGAACTACCTCTTGCATGTCATATGTGTTTTCTTTTATATGTTGTTCTTTGATGCTGCTGAAACTACATTATTTGCATTGCATTTCTCTCATGAGCTGACATTTGTAATTTAATTTAGGCTGCACTTGTGTGGTCCTAAATAACAATAATGTTTCTTTGAAACTTTGAATCATGATTCAATTTGCATCTTGTAAATCTGCTACCTTTCAGGTTTTTTCCCAGACTTATTGCCAAAGATATAAACGTAAAACTGTCTACAGATTACTGTTTACATTTTTACAATTTTTAATTCTAGCATTATTTTACCTACTTGATTACAAATCAGAAACATGCAAGTTAATTTCCAAAAACAACAAATGCAGTTTGTTACAAAATTTAAATAAATGTTGTAAACTTCAACCTGTTCCCCAGGGGAGTAAGCAGGATTTTCACACATTTACACCATCTTCTAGAATGCTGCCATATTATTCCACAGTGCCACCCCGATATAGATTATACTAGCCACTTGTTACAAAACACAACTCACCCACACCAGCATTTGAAACTGTGTGTGCCCAATCCCCATGGAATACTGTTCTATTTTTGGGGCAACTCGCATATTAAACAAAAATCACAAGTGGTATAATTTAAGTTTGAATTGTATTTGTTTTTAGTAATTGGGGCATATCATAAAATGAATATATTGAAAACATGGTGAAGTTAGAACAGCTAATGTCATAGGCCTGCATTACATCCACTGAATAAATGATATCTCTGGTAATTTTGATCGTTATATGTGAAATATATAATACAATTATTTCTCCAGAAAAGCTCATGGACATGAGATAGGTGTCATCTTCAAGCTGGAACATATTTTACTTACACCATGTAGAATCACACACAACAGATTCACACAAAAAACCCTCAGGAGCAAGAACTGTCTTATTGCACTTATAAAGGATGAGCACAGATGGTCTGTTGATTATCCTGGACAAAATATTTGAAAATGCCCAAAGCCAAGTTAAACAAACTTAATACGGATCTATTCCCCAGCATTTTGCCCAAAACACTTAAAACCATGACTTAAAAAATTTAACGATCATCATTTTTCATATGTAAATCAAAATTATGTTTCAGTAAGAAAAAATATTTCATTTCAGACAGCTTTGAAACAGTTTTTCAAAGACATCATAATAAAGTGCAAAATGCTTATTAAATTGGCTGTCAGGACTAAAAACATGATTTTAATTTTTACCAGTTACCAATTAGTACAAACATTTTGTACAACAAATATTAAATTCTGAGTCAGTCTTAATGGAGTAATCTTACATTTGTTAATACTTACCATTGTGAACTTATACAAGAAAAAAAATCTCAATTTTAAAACAAAAATTGTCTTCTAAGAAGAGCTGTAATTATGCAACATTGTAACTCACTTTAACCTCTGAATTCTCACTCAAAATGTCTCATCTTGGGGGTGTCATTACTTCTGAAAACAACGCAAGACTAGATCAATACAGCTACAGCTTGGAAGAACAAAACCAGTTCTAATACTCAACTTTTGTCACAGCTCAACAAATTGAAAAATAAAATCTGGATCAAGAACTTGGAGTTTTATCAAGATGACACTATTAAAACATTAACTTTCTATATAAATAAGCAGGAGCTCACTGTTTATCTTAGGAAACATCAAAAAGAGCCTTACTACCCGGATTTCTCACTGTGTATCTCCCTAATCAGTTTGTTTGACTTGAAGCTTTTAGGAAAAATAAACATTTTACCTTTTCCTTTTGTATGTTGGGCCCATCATTATCAGTGTACAGTATATTTTAATTTGCTCTGCCCTTCTAGAAAGATTGAATAAAAAAAGACAGAACAAGTCACCCTGATTTTTCATTAAGAACTTACAAAATTAATTGTTCCTTGTATTTTGTAGTTATACCTCTATTTTCATTAAAAAATATTTAAAAATAATTGCTGCCTGCATTTTTAGTCATATCACTTGCGATCAAGTGCAATACCTTTCTAGTCCCGTTTCATTTGTATCTGAGCATTTAGACACCAACTTTCATTGCTGATAACCTCACTACTGATTAATTTTATAGATGTAAGCAAGAAGAATCATATATAATTTCTTCTCTGGTCTAGTCTCTCTCTCAAGAATAATATTACATAATAGCTTACCATCAAACAGGGTCATCTAACCTAGGTTGACACAAGAGTCGCTATGCAGGAAAAAGTCACATAGCAGGAGTGAGAGTAAATGGTCATTGACAATGTCTTTGCAGGTGTTACCCAATAATTCGGGAGCATTTCTCCCCGGGCCTCTGCTGAAAACAGGATCTGTGGAACCTAGTCAGACATTCCCGGTCAACAAATGTTAAATAAAAATAAATAAAAATAAAAAAATTCTCAGTCACTTACATCAACAACCTAACATTTTGCTGCTTTTAGATGCTAAAGAGATGGTGAATTTAATCAAATGAGATTTGTGCGAGTTTAGCCATAATTTTATGGTCTTTCAAGCATTTTACTGACATGCTGAATACCTAGAAAAGAGAAAACTGTCGATCTTAAATATTTTTCTTGCTTCTTTACTAAAAAGGCACATTACAAAGCTGCTCTCTTCTCACTTGCAATACCCTTTCTTCATCTTATTTAAATAGGTCATTTTAGGTTTCCATGCTCACAGAGCAAACTCAAATCTAAGTATACAGCCACTGCCTTGCATCTGATCCTAAAATTAATTTGCTGAATGCATTTTATTTCTTAGACATTTTACTCATTTTTTTATGTTTGGTTTGCTTTATTCAAATCCATTCATGGAATGTCAGATTAACCTTCTATTAAAAAAACAATCTCCTTTACTGACTACCAGGTTGCCAGTACTGTCACACAAGACTTGACTGCCTGCCTGATTCACCTTATTTTTACACCAACCTGAGAATATACATTTCCCAAGATGATACTCCTTAAGATTTAAGTCTGTCAGTCACTTTTCCACCTTGCACCATAAGATAACATACCATATTGGCTTTCCAAGATGGCTATACACTGATAAACAGCTTAAATCCAGCACTTCCCAGTGTGAAGAAAGAAAATTATAGGTAAGGGCCAATAATTCTGCCAGTTTTGGTAAAATTCAGTTTCTGGTTACATGCCAGCAAAGAAATTTAGCCTGAAAGAAAATCAAACTGTAAAGGGTGAAGAAAAATCACACTGACTGGGAAGAATCCTGTTGCTGTTCATTAAATGGCAGTTCAAGCTCTGACTTTGGTATAGGAGATGGGTTCCAGTAATTTAGAAAGAAGAAAAATTTAGAAAGAGAATTGTTTGAGGTCATTGGCTGACTGAGGTCACCTGGACTACAGCTTAGACCAAGCACCTCATTGGTTCTTTTGAGATTTCTTTCTTAAAAGCTGTCTCAGGTTTCAACTTTCTGTTACCTAAGAAGTTCAGTTGTGAGTGTTCTGCCATTTCACACTGAGCTGATCGAAGGAAAGACACTGAGGAAACTCGGAGCTATAATATATAATATCAAGTATCCTGTTTTTTGTTTATTTTGTTCTTTATTTCTTTGTTATTTATAGCACTTTGTGTACTGTGCATTTTTCTAGCTAGTTTCACTGTGTGTGAGGTATTAACTGGAAATTGTCTACTTTTATTAAGCATCTGTTGGGTTGTTCGTTTCTAATAACTTGTTGCAGTTAAAACTCTTTTCTAGAGGCTCCTTTAGCTGTTTAAAACTTTCATTTAAAAACTCAACTGCTGCTTTTCAGCTGTGAGAAACATTTCTGCAGTTATAGTTGGTGGCTTTGCAGTTGCCCGCCCCTAGTGTAAATTTGATCTGGGACCCTCCTCCCAGTCTAGTGTCATTACCTCATTCTACCCAGTACAGGGAGAACATTTGAGAAGGCCAATCAGCTTAGTTTCTGCTACTCCTTTCTCTCTTTCCACTTAAAAAAAATAAATAAATAAATATCTGCTTTTACTGTATTTGTGTTTCTTCCTACTTAATTTTGCTTTTGCGTCATCTTAAAAGTACTCAATTGTATTTATTACTGCTTGGTGTATTTTACATTAAGAGGGTTCGTGGTCTGCACTGTTGTGGGAGGAGAGGCTGGACTCTACCCTTCTGAGCTGGGAATTTCTGGTTAAAGGCTTATAGTGCCTGCATATTTTAACTGCTTCTTACTGAAATTGGTACACCTTGTTTGCTGTAGCATAGACTAGATCCAGGCCTGCTGAATCTAGCTTTGTTTGTATAACTTGAGCACTAATCCAGGCATTCTTTAAAGTATTCAGTTGTATTTATTACTGCTTGGTAGTAACTTGATTAAAGTGTAGCTGTCATTCTAAGTCTTTTGGATTAAGCACTTGGGTTTCAGACCAGTTGTTTTACATTAGGAAGGTTTGTGGCCTGCACTGTGGTGGCAGGACAGGTAGCTTACATCCTTCTAAGTTGGGGACTGCTGATTGAGGGCTCAGTGTCTGTTATTCTAAAAGTGTATTAGTTCTGGTTTAAACACTTGGGCTTCAGGCCAGTTATTTTACATTAAGAAGGTCCGTGGTCTGCACTCTTGTGGGAGGAGAGGCTGGACTCTGCCCTTCTGAGCTGGGAATTTCTGGTTAAAGGCTTATAGTGCCTGCATATTTGAACTGTTTCTTACTGAATTTGGTACACCTTGTTTGTTGTAGCATAGACTAAATCCAGGCCTGCTGAATCTAGTTTTGTTTGCATGCTTGTTATTTCCTGGAAACGCTAATTCCACCTAAAATGTGGCTTTTCAGTGCTTCTGTGGATCCCTAGTGATATCTGCATTGCCTACTGTACTTATTTCCTTGTTTCACTTGAAAGTTACTGTTTGTCATTTTTGCATTTAAGTTACCTGTAACATTGCATTTAAGTTAACTGGCACTTGCTCACTAAGTCAGCAATAAAAAATTAAAAGCACTACACTCTCACAAACTCCCCTTGAGTACCTTGTTCCCCATTGGCCCTTTTTTTTCCAATTATAAAGGAATTCCCAATACTATTCTAGCATGTGCAAAGGTCAGTTGTCAATCTCCTCTCCAGTCCAGCTGGTGAATCTGGGAATCTTGAGGTAATGTTACAAATGCCTCATGCACACAGACAACCCTCTCCTCCTCCCAACAAATTCCAACACATGTGAGAGATGCAACCATATAGCCAAACTGGAGGCTAAGCTCTCTCAACTCAGTACTGGCGTAACCAGTCAGGAGGAGAAGGAAACCACACTCACTACAATTCCAGTCTCACATAGACCTACCACGACAGCAAACCAAACACAAACACACAAAAACATACTCGGAGGCTCTAAATAAAAATCTGCCTAAGCAGCAGAGACCTCCAAAGCAGACACCCAAGCAACCGCTACCCCAAAACAAAACACGTGCAACACATAGCTCACAAAGCCAGTGTGCCGACAAGTCACAGCCCTTAAGGCTAAACACACTTGATACACTTGTAATAGGTGACTATTGTCAGGCACACTGACGTCCCGCTCACCAGGTTAAATAAGGGGAAGGTCACGGTGAGCTGCCTGTCTGGCGCTAGGATCCGCCACATAACACAAGCACTCTGGTCACTCCAAGGCAAGTACAAATATAACTCATTGTCCATGCTGGTGTGAATG
This sequence comes from Protopterus annectens, assembly GCF_019279795.1. Taxonomy (NCBI): domain Eukaryota; kingdom Metazoa; phylum Chordata; order Ceratodontiformes; family Protopteridae; genus Protopterus; species Protopterus annectens. Next base: position 479,287,450 of record NC_056749.1, on the reverse strand, counting down.
ACCTGAGACGTACCTCCCTGGACTACATGAAAAGAGACAGAGGAGCTCTCTGAGCATGTAGCCCAGGCCGGTATGACCCTGACCTTGAGTAGCATCTTACCCTCACCAAGAATGATGCCGCAATATGAAAACAAGATGATAAATTTCAACAACTGGCTTAAGTATTGGTGTCATTCAAAGGGGATCCAATGCCTGTCAGCCTGGGATGACCTGCTCGACAAGCCATGATGCTTCGCTAGGGATGGCTTGCATCTGTCACCCCTGGGCTTTTGGATATTGGCAAAGGCTCTTGCTACCCCCATAGTGCCTTTTCTAGGCAAGGCTCAAAAGACAAACCCACCTCCATAGGTACCACAAGGGATAAGAAACTAAGAGTAATGCTACTCAATGCCAGAAGTCTAAACCTCAAGATGCACGCACTCGAAACTCTCCTTAGCATGGAGAACATCGATATCTGTGCAGTAACAGAAACCTGGTTCAAGGCACCCGAGAGCACCCCAGCACTACCAGGTTATACTTCATACCATGCTTTTCGGCCCCAAAACTTGGACCGAACCACAAAAGGAGGGGGAGTATCAATATCCGTCAAAGATACCCACAGCTCCAGGTTGGTGGCACAGCACGAAGCATCAGAGACTATCCATGTGCAACTAACAGTGGGTAAAACTGCCTTCCAGTTTATAGCCTGCTACAGACCACCCTCCCAAACCCAGGAACCCCACTCAGCCTTCCTGAGAAGACTGGAAAATATGAAGGTCTCTCCAAACACCATTATATTGGGCGACTTCAACTACCCAAATAGACTGGGAAGCATTACTCTAGCTCCAACACCCTAGCCCAAAGGTTCTTAGAATTTATAAACTCAAATGCTATGGAACAACTTGTTACCACTCCCACAAGAGGGGAAAACATACTGGACCTGATCACCAACATGGGGACTCTATGCTCCAGACCAGAAGTGTATCCCTCACTGGTAAGATCAGACCATAAACTAATCTCACTGGATATTCACATCCCAACCCCACCCCCTGCCCAGAAAACCACAGTGAAAAACTTCTCTAAAGCAAATTTCACACATCAAAACCGAGGGGGAATCCTGTGGAAAATATGGCCCAGACCGCAGAATCCTTTATAAACGCATTCTATGAACACCTTCAGGAATGCATGGATCATGCAATCCCAAATAAAACCAAGACCCAATCCTCCAAAGGCAGACATCCTGTCTGGTGGACCCCAGCCATAAACAAACTATACAATAGATGGAGGAAGCTACTACATGATAGAGCAAAATCCCAAAAAGGGAAGGCATCTCTGATCAGTATTAGCAAAAAACTATGGACACTCATAAAATAGTCTAAGGCCAGCTTCGAAAGAAAAATTGCACAGGACACTAAGGATAATCACAAGGCTTTCTTTAGTTATGTTAGGAACCTGGGTGGGAATTCCCAGATATGCTCAGAATTAGTCCAAAATGACAAAAAATACACCAAACCCACAGACATTGCCAACATCCTAGCTGACAGGTTCAGCGCAAACTTCCCCCCCCCCCCACCAAAAAGGCAAATATCTATCCCAGCAGAGTGCTGCCCCCCTGACATCTCAGATGCTCAGGTAAGAGCCGCCCTCTCCAAAGCAAAAAACACAGCATCAATGGGACCAGACGGTGTCCCAGGCTGCATCCTACATGAACTCCAAGAAGAGCTAAACCCAAACATAAAACTACTGTTCAATCTCAGCCTTACTACAGGATATGTATCCAAAGAGTGGCGTACAGCAACAGTGATCGCTCTCCACAAAGGTGGCGCCTCAACGGATCCTGGAAACTATCGCCCCATAAGCCTGACTAGCTTGGTCTGCAAAGCTATGGAAAGGATCATCATGGACCTCATAAATAAAGATACTGGGGACCTACAGACACTGGATCCTACCCAGTTCGGCTTTGTTAAGGGCAGATCCTGCCTCTTAAAACTGGTCGATTTCTTTGAAACAGTCACCAAGGCCATTGACGAGGGGAAAGTAGTCCACACATCCTACCTGGACCTCGCAAAAGCCTTCGATATAATACCCCACTCGGGCATTATAGATAAGCTCACCAGCTTAAATATAAACCCCTATGTCACTAGATGGGTTGCAAACTGGCTCAAGGACAGAACCCACATGGTTAGAATTGCTGGAGCCATGTCAAACTCCAAACCAATTACAAGTGGCGTCCCACAAGGCTCAGTCCTGGGACCTCTCTTGTTCGGTATATATTTCTCAGAGGTACAGGCCAACACAGAAGGACTGTGGCTGACCAAGTTCGCAGATGACTGCAAACTGGGCGCCATAATTGACTCTCCAGCCAACACAAGCATCCTCCAAAAGGGCCTCCTAGAAACAGACAGCTGGTGCCAGAGCCATGGCCTCAAGCTAAACGCCAAAAAGTGTATAGTCATCCCCTTTGGCAAAAACAAAGTGCCCACAAATTACCACATAGGTGGTAATCCATTAAGTACAGAAGAAGTAATTAGGGACCTGGGGACCCAAGTTGATAGCAATCTCTCATTTGACAAACACGTGGCCAAAGTGGTTAGAAATACATTTTATATAGCACACCTAATCATGAAGGGATTCACATCTAGATCAGGTGAGGTCATCGTGCCTCTTTACTCATCCCTCATCAGGCCCATAATTGAGTACAATGCCCCTTTTGGGATGTACCTTACCAGACACCTGCAGCAACTGGAAAGACCCCAAAAGTATCTCACCAAGAGGATCAAAGGGCTCAAACAGATGCCATATGCTGCCCGGTTAAAGAAACTCCAGCTCTACTCAGTGGCATACCACCTGCTCAGAGGTGATCTGTGCCTGACGTATAAAGCCATGTCCAACCCAGAATTAATGGACATGCTGCACCTCAGAAAATCCAAATCCCATAGAGCTACACGCTCGAGAGACTTGAACCTCAGCACTGAAATAAATAGGACATTCTGGAGGGACAGATTCATAACCCAGAGGCTCCCTTCACTCTGGAATAAAATCCCAGTCCAGATTAGGCAGAGTCCCTCATTGACTCTCTTCAAGAGGAATCTTGATGAGTGGATGGGAGATAGTAGGTTTACCCCAGATATCACTTCTGTGTCACTGTTAGACAGAGACACAGTATACTAACCTCGAAAAAGGGCATAGCAAAATTAATTTAAAATGGGTGGCGAAAGCCAAACACACTCTGGCTAGGCTTATAAATGCCCTAGGGCAGATAGCCTAGTATGAACCTATGAACCTATGAAATACAAATCAGATGTTCTCAAAGCAGATTAAAATAAATGAAACATTGAAGTACATAAACACAAATAACTAAAGACTGAAAAATGAAAGTAGCTTTAAACAGCTATCCAGATGAACTCAAACTGCAAAAATCAGAGGTCAAAATGAAGAAAAGGCTAACCAAGTATGAGAATGCTCAACAATGGCTTAAATGGTAGAGATACAGAAGAGAGTACCAGAGAATCTGGAAGTTACAGACTGTATTAATGTTATGAAAGCATAGATTAGTAAATGGATTGGTATTCCACAGCAGGATTTGTTAACTGAAAGGCATATCATGTATGCTCCAAACCTGACCACAAGAAAGCAAGCAAGACCTGTGTTAGTAAAGATGACAGCATACCAGCATAAAGAGTTATACCTGGCACTATAGCAAAAGAGGAAAATATTAAAAACTGGAGACGGAGTATTTGTGGGACATGATTATTTACTGCACACCAGGCAGAAAAGAAGCAAATTTATCCCAGCAGTCAGAGAATGTCAAGAGGCAGGTGAGAGATTCAAACTGCTGTATCCCGTAGTCTGCAGAATACTTTTCCTGGAGGAAAAAAAGTCATTTTTGATATAGAACAGGCTAAGGGGGAAATACAAAAGTTTGTCCAACAAAAAGTGAGCCATCAAACAGAAGGGAACTCTTGTTTCTCATTTATCTGACAAATAAAGCTCACAGACAGACTTTGCCAGTGAAACCTTTTCAAATGTTCCAAAGGAAAATGCTTGAGCCACAGAAAAAAGTACAGAAGTTTACTAGAACAATTGGGGAATACCTTAGATTTGAACTGGAGTCTTGGGTAGGAAGATGGAGATGAACAGGAAAAAGACAAGCAACACTGAAATTAGTGAATAAACGTAAAACTATAAAGCATCAATCACATTTGTGAAATATGGCTTTACAAGGGAGGTCAAGAAAGATTGGATTTTTGTGGATGCAAACTTGTTGGGGGACTGACAGGCATATACTTGTTGGGGGACTAACAGGCATATACCCCACTTTCATGTCATTAATATTTGGAAAAACACTAAAAGGAAAAAAGACAGAGAAAGTAACTAAGGAAACAATTTTTGTTCTTAATAGTATTAGCATTAAACAGTTCATAATATAAATTGCTTGTTGTATATTAAAGCATTTGCAGTAACTGATGCATATGATAAAGATACTAAAGTAAACAAATATTTTTTTCTTTTACCATTTTAAAAGAAATGTAGGAATTACAATGTAAAAAGAGATGAAAGACTGAAATATTTAGATTAATAAGCTGTAATCTTGGGCTGTTGGGGTGTATTAGTGCACTGATTGTAAAAAATGTAGGGTTGAAATTATATATATATATATATATATATATATATATATATATATATATATATATATATATATATATATATATATATATATATGGGTCCCCTTCAGATGGTCCAACTTTTAAAAGATCAACTTTTATATGGCCGAGACCATATGATCGAACTTTTAAAAGCTCGACCAATCTGATTGGAGATCTCCATACAATGCAGAACAGGAAGATTTCCCGTTACCGCAATGTAGTGCGATCTAAGAGTTGGTATATTTAAGCAGTGAGGGGTGCAGGGGGGCTTGCCCCCCTGCTAAACAGAGTTAGTTTTTTTTTTTTGGTGTGTTATGCTGTTTACTGTACATGGTTGATGTTTCAAATGTTCAATCATATGGTCTTGGCCATATGAAGGTCGAACATTTAAGTTGTCGATCATGTGAAGTAGACCCATATGAGATATATATATACATATATACATATATACATATATATATATATATATATATATAATTTATTTATTTTAGTTTTGCATAGGTGAATCTCTGGGCTTTTGCCTTAATCAAATGATTGAAGTGTTTTGTTTTTTTAATGAGAGATCACAATATAATGAAAATTTTCCTTTAGCAAAAAAATGATCAGTGTGAGTTGAGAAGTAGATTATGATCTTAAGTTTTAAATTAAACAAAATAACTAAAGGTGAAAGCAATAAATCAAGTGGCCTTGACATTGCTTACTTGAGAGAAAAAAATTAAAAAGAAAAAGGAAAATTAGCTCATTAAAAAATAAAATTTGAAATTATTGGAAGCAATTAAGAGCAAGCAGTTTTTCTGGTAACTGCTTTAATGCATTTATAGAACAGTGTATAATTTAGCTTTTTTTTCTTAAAGACAGCCAGTACACTTTTTCTCAAGGCTAAAAGGTAATGTTTTTTTGAAAGCATAGATGTGTTTTTTAACATTTGGGAAGGCAAGAAAGACAAGACAAAAGCAGAGCAATTAGTTTAAGTAAGAGCACAATCTGTTTAACATGTGCATACCTTTCAACTGTCCAGACTTTTGCAGAATATCCAGATTTTTGCCTCATATTTTTAGTGTTGTCCTCATAAAATTTGTGATTTTCTGGCAAAAATGTATAATCTGAATACTATAGTCAATAAATAATGATATATATTTGAGTTTCTGACTTCATACCCTTCAAAAAATGTATGCCAAGACAAATCCTGTTATTCTAGCAACTTTCTAAGTTTATAAGAGCAATATTTAAAATCTGTCCCTATTTTTGGGCCTTTGTCGTCCATTCTGTCAGGTTTTGTCCAAATTTCTTACACTAAGATGATGAGAGGTATGCACATGTGCTTTAGCATGGTAATCTTAATTGTAGGCTAGGTAATTCCCGTGGGAGCAGTTGTGAATTTGAGACAACTGTTCCTATCAGGAGGTTTAAACATCATTATTTGAAGATGTACATAGTTATGTGTGTCTGTATTAAATTAATAGGTTATGAAGTGTTCTGACTTGTTTTTTTTTTTTTTTACTATTTTCATTAAAATAAAAAAAGTCTTGTAAAATGTGATATAGGTTCAAATGGAAGTGGCAAACAACTCCCACAAAACATTAGTGGGTGCATGTAACACAAAAGCTGAAAATAGACATTTTAAATACCTGTCATTATAAGAAGTGGAATAATAAATAATTATGGCTACACTAAACATGTTATTTTGAAATGTGAATGATCTCACAGGTACATACAAAATGGTAAGAGTATTTAATTATATTAAGAAATGCAGAGCACAAATAGCAATGCTACACGAGACATTTGGAAAGAAGTGAATATGTGAATTTGATAAAAAAAAGGATTTCTGGGTGGATATTTAGAAGAATATCAGGGACAAAGGAAAAGGGGAGTACTTATATTAATTGCTAGAGGAGCTTCAGAAGTGACACAAGAGAGAAAAAAGATTGTAATTGGAGGTTAGTGGTAGTAAGGGGCTACTGGCAAGGGAGGAGGATAACACTGACATGCACTTGCACTGCACCTAAAACTGCTATTTTGGAGCTTAATAATAAGCTTTCAGCAGGGAATTTTACTTATAGATGGGGACTGGAACTTGATTTCCAACAGTGAGGATGTATCTGGGAGACCAAGAAGAGAAATATAAAAAAGGAGGGTAGATTTCTGAAGAAACTTACAAAATATGTGCTATCAAAGATGAATTCAGTAGTAGAAACCCAAAGAGAATTTAAATATTATTCCCCAAAACATAATAAATGGGCTAGACTAGACAAATTGTATTTCATAGGAACATGTGCATTTAAATGAAAGCTTCAACACATATCCAATAACTATTTCAGATCATGCACCAATAACAATTAACTCCTTACATCAGAGTGATGTGGGTGGCCATGGTGGTGCAGCAGTTAGCATTGTCAAACATCAAGAGGTTCTCTGGTTTGATTTTCGGCTGGGGTGCCTTCTGTGAAGAGTCTGCATGTCCTCCCTGCAGTCTCATAGGTTTCCTCCAGGTGCTCTGGTTTCTTCCCACATTCCAAAGATATGCAGTAGGTGAAATGGACACTTTAAATTGCCCAAGTGTGTGTGTGTGTGTGTGTGTGTGTGTGTGTGTGTGTGTGTGTGTGTGTGTGTAATGAACCACCATGACAGGACTAGCCACCCAGCAGTGTAAAACTTGGCTCAAGATGATTGTCACTGTGGAAGTGACACCATGTGCAAAAATGGGAAAAAGGGGTAGAGGGTGTATCAGAGTGACGTCTCCAGGTGCATCTGCATTAACTCCTACACCTCTAGGTGTCAAATATTACTTGTTCATATTGCAAGGTTTTAAAATATTTCATATTAAAGCTTACACAATAGCAAACTCAAATGCATTAATATTTGACCTCTTTTTAGTGCAGGTACATGATATTAACTGTTTTTATTAATTTATATAGATATAATTTTCACATTTTTCTAAATATCTCAACAAACAAGTAACAGACATAACTCCTTAGCCTCATATAAAAGCTCTCCGCTAGATGAAGAAAATGCTGCTAACAGTATGTGTGTAACCTGAGTGATTGCTGAGATATTGTAAGTTGTTTACGAAATATTACAAACGTAATGGTTACTGTGTTCTCTGTGACTTATAAAATTCAGTTTAAGACCTAGAACCTAAAGAATAGTATCATTATAAAAATAATTTGTGCTTAAGAGTTTGCCATATATACTTCTTTCATAATCCTTACGGTTCCAGAGATATGAACATTTGCTTCAAAAGTGAGGACATAATTTGATTTTGTGAAAAGACTTGGGCTTTTCCCATTGGAAGTTACAGTGCAAACTTCCTGAGCTCTATTGGAGTGAATGAGTTAAGACATAAATGCAGGGTAATGAAATAAAAATGAGACACTGATGCTTCCAACCTCACCTGGTTAAAAAAAAAAAAAAAAAAAAAAAGAGTGGAATTTAAAAAAATGGTAGTGGAAATTATTCAAGAGTTATTAGGGAAGACAGAAATTTCTTCATAAGTTACAGGTAGTGAGTGTTATAAAATGAAAGTGGAGTTTAAAAATAGGGTAGAAATAAGAGGAAAAACAGAAATACGGTAGAAATAAGAAAAAAACAGAGATGGTTAAGTAGTAACAAGAATTGTTTACAGGGGTCTGGCAAAGGCTAAAGTAATACATGTTAAGCAGAATCTCACAGAACAAGAGGAGGTGCAAATGCAGACTGCTAAAGAGAAAATAAGGAAATAACTGCACAATATGCATGAGTTTAGAAAGCAGTAGCTCAGCAAAGACAGGGCAAAAGGGGCAATCACCTCGGGTACCACTGTGGGCAGAAAGCAAACAGTTCACACAAAATAAAGTTTAAAAAATATTTTTTTATTAAGTTTATACATATATTTAGATTTTTCCCTTTAAGGAAAGCAGAAGTAACTGCAGAAAGGTCCTGCATGGATGTTAGAGACTACAGGTCACTTCCTACCCTCTTATCATCTTGTAATACATTTTACTTAAGAGATGGGCCTCTGGCTCTATCTTCAAAGACTTCTAATTGGCAGGACAGTGAAGGGGGCAGTACAAAGAAGGCAGTTACAGGACTTTATCTTTGGCACCCATTGCAAACAAACTACCTGTCCATTATTTTGGTTGATTCACTTTCTGTTGGCTTAACAACAAAAATTAATTTGTGAATTTTTGAATTTTGAAGCAATTCGTTTCAAGCACTGTTTTTTTTTTTTTTTTTTTTTGTTTTTTTTTTTAATTATTTGAGATCTTTTCCCAGTCCTTTTTCCATTGTTTGTAATGTTTTTTTTCTTTTTGTTGAACTGAAGTGAGTGGATGGTTTGGACTGAACCAGTAGCACATTTTCTCCTTGGGGCCTGAGGAGGAAAAGCAAAAAAAAAAAGACATATAGGCCCAGTGGGAAAGGCAATTCAATTTCATATCACAAAAGTAAATGTAGATTTTTTAATGTTAGTTTACCAGGCTAAATCCAGACCATAATCTGGATATCGTATACAATCAAGGGCACCAAAACAGCCTTCCTTCAGATAGAATCACCAACTGTGCCCTATGCTCCGTTAAAAAAAAAAAAAAAAAAAGTTAGTGGTCATGCTGTTTATTACCATAACTTCTCAATTCCACTTCACAATACAACTGCAGAAATGCAGATATTCAGTGATGACTTTTCCTTTCAAGTATGTTTTCATTGTCTGGCTTGTCAGCAAAGCAATTTTTTGTTGGTGCTGTACAGTGTTAAGGAAGGAACGTAGCTAAGCAATTTGCCAGTTTGAAGAGTATTGGTTTTGCTTTACAAAGTGTGGAATGAGTATGCCTTTGTCATTACTGTTGTTGGTAAGGTGCCACAATTATAATAGACTGGAATGCCTTACCCCTTGTTTGAAGCTCATACATAGTAACATTGTGAGAAACAAAACAAGCGATTCGACAGAGATCATCGGTTATGTAGAAGTGAACGGATTTAGAACTTTGATTTTTGAAAGTACTGTACAAACCTACAGTGGTAGGTTAAGCAAACAAATCAATGTCGTATGCAAGCACCAAAATTCTAGAAGAAAGCTATATTGGCTGGAATACCTAAAGACAGTAAATACACATCAGACTTAGTTTCATCTAGGCCCATGTCAACTATAAATTATGATTGTAAAGTGTTTAGGTGTATAATATAAACCATATAATAGCTAGAAGAATAGCAAAGGTGTTGCCAAACTGATAGATATGGATCAGTGTGGTTTTGTAGAGGGGAGGCAAACATTTGACAACATTAATGGAACAACAGTGATCCAGATGGAAAGCAGAATGCAAGGAAATACTTGTGGAGGGTCTTTACGCAGAGAAAGGATTTGACATAATAAGCTAGTATTTTATAAGTATGGCAATGGAAGCATTTGCATGCCCTGATCCAATAAGATTTATAGGGATGATATATGAGGGATCACAGGCAAAAATTAGAGTAGGAGGGCTCCTCTCTGATATGTTGTGCCTGAACAGAGGAACCAGGTATGGGCATCCTATTTCTCTTTTATTTGTTATATTCAGAGCCACTGGCAAAGAAAATATAGGGCACAGAAATTCAAGGATATAAACTGGTATGGTAAACAAGAAAAGTTGTTTTTATCTGCAGATATTATTTTGTACTATATAAAACCAGAAAAGGACATCTTAGTGTTGTAGAGCATTGAGACAATTTCAAGCATTTTTTTTGGATATAGAATTAATGAAAACAAAACAAAGATTTTAGCTGCAAACTTTGTACCTACACAAGAATTGATTCAGCAATATGGGGACACAATACAATTATGTATTTAGGAGTATGGGTAATGAACTATTTTGTTAAGGAAGCTAAGGATATGTGGGAAGAGACTGAACAAAAGATAATACATAAACTGAGGAACTAGACTCTTGTTTATAGATACAGATGGCAAGAGACAAACATTTAAATGTTTTTACTTACTTTAGTTTTATATACAGGTCAGGCATATTTTTAACAACCAGAGAAGCTGTGGACTGTAATTAAGAGTTGAAGGATTTTATCTGAGAGCGGAAGAGGGCAAGTGAAATAAGTTGATCCTTCTTAGAGAGCAAGGTGGTTTAGGATGACCTGACTTGAAAGGATATTTTAGAGTTACACAGTTAAGACTCATACAGAACACAAGCAAAAAGCTATAATTCAAAGTGTAAAGGGATAATGATGAAACAGAAGAAAATTCAAGAAATGGAGAGCATGGGATTCGGGATACAGATCGTTAATGAGGATAACAGCCATAGAGAATATTATATTCATAAAGCAGCAAAAGGTATTCCAAGAACTAAGCGAATACAGAAATGGAGAAAGGAGATGCTGCCTATATGGATGACTGCAAATACAGGGTACAGAGAATATCCAAGGTGAGGCTGGAAGTTAGTGGAGAAAACAGTCAGTGGAATAAAGGTACTGGAAGCAAATAACGAGCGAGTAAAAAGTAACAGAAGGGGAAGAGGCCAAGATGACATTTGTATTGCAGACTGGAGACTGCCCTCCCTATTAGGGATTGATATCAGAGTATAGGCAAAGAAAAAGGGATAGGGGAATCTTAAGTGAAAGACATGCTTTAGTAAAGTATGAATCTTTGAGCTGTCTTTTCCTGTTGTGATTGTGAGCTACTGTTTTAAAGCAATTTACTGATTAACTGTATTTCATTGCTATATACTGAAATTCATTACTTTTCAAACGCATTTTATTGCATTTCGTTACTGTTTAACTGTATTTTTCATACTGAGTTCTGTTCTTTTGTCCAAGTGGTTAATCTGTGGTTCTTTGCGAATTTTTTTTTACTTTGTTCTTAACCTTAAATTGAGTAGCATAGTCTAGATACAGATTTGCTCCATCCAGAGCTTCAGCTGCATGTTTTTTTTAACCCTTTTTGAAGTATTCCAGCTAAAAATTCAGTCCACCTTGCACTTACTCATCCAACTACCTCTACTATTACTTCATCACACCTAAAACAATTCCTCCCCTACCAAAAATTAATTTTCTCTCTAATATCTATTGCACTATACTTTCCAATCTCAGTTATACTATTACCCTCTCCATGCATATTTTCCTAACCTACTAATGGCTTGTAGCTATATATTTTGAAATGTTAAACCTAAAATTGAGTTCATAACAAAAATATTCACTTTATGTAAATGTTGAAATTTCTGCATTGAATTGTGTCTTTTCATTTTTGTAACATTGTGACAAGCAAATTGCAAATATCATAGAGCTTAACTGTAAATGTTTAATTAGCTGTATGAACTATGCCCTGTTGTAACATTTGAAATGTATCTTGCAATTATTGTGGAGCTTTCCTCCCCAGGCCTCCTATGAAAACAGGCTCTTCTTGGCCCAGTGGATTTCCCTGGTCATAAAATAAAAAAATTCTCCCTTAGCAGTACTTGTGTGATCACCTAGTAGTACTACCCTTAGAACTTTCATCCTTTACACTCTTAGCTCTCTATGGCCTCTCTCCCTCAGTTTCTGACAAGCATGGAGGGACAATTTCCTACATTTTCTCCTGCCAGTCTGGTTGATATGGGCATCCTGAGACAGTGTAACAACTGCCTCATGTATACGGACAACCCTCTACTACCACCACCTAGGAACACGATTTGTGAGAGATGCATTTACATCAAGCACCTAGTGTCACTGCTCTCCCCTGCCCCCCACAAGCCAGTATATCTGGCACTGAAAATGATGTCAACACAAACACCACACCTCAACCACCACCCACATATGCAGAAATCTTCAACAAAAACATACCCAAACAAAAGGGACCTCCGAAGCAAAAACACACACAAACTCCATTGCCCACCACAGACACCACACAGTTCATACACCTGTGTCTCACAATCACCAAGGCCTAAATATAAACCCAACATATTAGTCATAGGAGACTCCATTGAGAGACACACAGATGTGCCCCTCACCAGACTGGATAAGGCGAAAGTCATGGTTAGTTGTCTGTCAGGTGCCAGAGTCCACCATATCTCACATGCACTCAAATCTCTCAACAAGGGGTACAGTTATGACTGTGTCATAGCCCATGTTGGCGTGAATGACTTGGAGAGACATGATCAAGCTCGATGAATGTGTGCCCCAGGCAGGTATGTCCCTAGCCTTAAGCAGCATTCTATAGTCACCCAGAATGATGCCTCAATAACAAACAGAAAATGATTGACTAACAATTGGCTTAGTTTCTGGTGTCATTCCAGGGGGATCCAGTACCTGACAGCCTGGGAGGACATGCTTGACAAACCATGATGCTTTGCCAGAGATGGCCTGCATCGGACTCCCTTAGGCTTCAAGCTCCTGGTAAAGGCTCTTTACTACCCCATATTGCCTTTTTAGGCAATACCATGAGATCAAATATACCAACATGAAAATTTCATCAAAATGTAAAATTAAGGGTCATATTGCTGAAAGCTACAAGTCTAAACATGAAACTGCACTGATTGCAAGCATTCTTAACACTGGAAGATGCTGACATTTGTGCAGTCACAGAAACTTGGTTCAAAGCTGCGGAGGGCACCCCAGCCATACCAGGTTACTCATCCTGTCATACATTCAGACACAAAACCATGGGCAGCAAAGCAAAAGGAGGTGGAGTCACAATATATATAAAAGACATACACACCTCTAGGCTGGTCAAACAGTATGATGCACAGGAAGCACTCCAGGTGCAGTTAACAATTGACAAGACCTCTATTCAAATCCTAGACAGCTATAGGCCACAAGCTTTGACTCCATCTTGACCTCCGAATCTATCAAGATGGCACAGTGGTGCAGCAGTAGTGTTGTCAGCTCACAGCAAGAGGTTCTCTGGTTTTATTCTCAGCTGGGGTGCCTTCTGTGTGGAGTCTGCATGTCCTCCCTGCAATCATGTGGGTTTCCCCCCAAATTACAAGAGATGCATCTGGAGCATTTCCCCTCAGGCCTCCACTGAAAATTGGCTTTGTTCCAAGTCGGACTTTCCCGGTCAACAAATGTTAAATAAATAAATGAATAAATAAATAACAAAATAGAGATTCATCCCTTTACCCTGATCCTGGATGACTAACTATCCAACCATAGAGTGGAAGGAATACACACACCAAGACACAAATGACCAGAGATTCCTTTATTTTATCATTGCAAATGTTTTGGATCAGTTGGTCAACAAACCCACAAGAGGTGAAAATATCTTTGGAATTGGTATAAAACAACATGGGTAACTACTGCAGCATCCCCACAGAGCCATCATTCCTGCTAAGATCTGACCATAAAGCGGTCACTTTCGAAGTCACCATCTCCCTTGACCCCTCCCCCCACTAGGATCAAACATAAAACTTCTCCAAAGCTTATTACAACCTCCTGAGGGAAGGTATAAACAGCATCACAGCTCCCTCCCCCTCCATAGGAACTGGCATTTGCATCCAAATCTACACCATAGTGCTAGAGTATTTATATAGCTGCATGGAAGCGTAGATCCCCTGGACTCGAGCCGTGAATCAGAAGCAAACAAGCCTGTTGCTTTTTGTCACACAACTTTATTGTAAAACTGCCAGCACCACAAAGCACACATCTAGTAGAATGGGTTGCGCTTTCATCTGCATTTACCAGATTTCTTCAGAACCATTTGCCTTAACATGTCACTTCCTTTATAAACACAAATTTTTTAGCTAAAAATTAATTAAATAGTTAATTAAAAACCAAATTGTTAATTAAAAACAAAATTACTCAGTTTACATTTGTTGTAAATTAATTACAATGTCACAAAAAATATATATATATTAACAACTGTCATAAAATGTACTATATACTAGTACTAAAGTGCATTTATACAGTGCGTAATACATTTCATTATTGAGTCCCTTATACTATCTACCCTATGCTTGAAATTTGTAAATTACTTAATAGAATATATAAATAAATAAAAAATATATAAAATATATAAATAAATGTGTTAATGTATAAAATATATATATATATATACTGTACTAGGCTGATGAAATTTCCTTATTCTAACGCCAAAAAAGGCTTGATACTTATATAATCATTTATAACCTGGGGGGATGTGGCATCTAAACATATTTGCCACTTACTTTCTAACCAAGCTAAATATATTTTCCAATTTCCTCCTCTGTCATTTACCTCGACCTGGTCTATAATAGCAAATTTAAAGCTATGTTCACTTCCCTTTTCTATAATGTGTCTACTTAGAGCGTTCTTAGTATCTCCTTTCCTAATACTGTACAGGTGGTTTTGAATTTCCTCTCAGTCTTTCCTATATAGTATACATCGCATTTCACACTCAGCAATGTACGCTGTGTATTACAATTACCCTTCTTAGGATATACTACAGATTTAACAATATTCTTAAGTCTCATCCTGCATTTCGTATTAATATATTTACATTGACTACATGCACCACAACACGTAGTGCCCTTCCTACTATTTCCTATGTAGGTCTTTTTCTTGGTCTCTATCATTCTTTTTAAATTCATACCTGTTTTATATACTATAGAGGGTTTTGTACCTAGTATGTCTCCAATAGGTACATTACTTGTAATTAAGTCCCAATGTTTCTTCAAAATTTCTGTCAATGTTGGTATAGGGGTTAAACCTAATGATGCATACTCTGTTGTCTCGGTCTATTTGGACTTTAGTACACACCATACTACCTGTACCCAGCAGTGGTACATATTTACTACCCCATTCTTTCTTAACATAAGACGTAATGTTGGTCAACATATGTTTAGGATAACCTCTGTCTAAGAATAATTTAAAAAGAACATCCAATTCACTTTGCATAATCTCCTTAGTCGATGACATTCTTGCTATCCTTATGCATTGGCCTTTGACTACATTACGAAAGATGTGACCAGGATGACAACTGCTGTAATGTATGTAGTCATTTGAAAACGTGGGTTTTCTGTATATTCTAGACTCAAACCCTTGTCCTGTAATACTAATCCAAGTGTCCAGATATGCTATTCCCATTTTGTCATACTGGTAGGTAAATTTGAGAAATTCCGTAGTATTGTTAAGGTACTCTAAGAACTCTTGTATCTTTTCTTCTGGTCCTTTCCATAAAATAAACATGTCGTCCAGGAACCTAGTGTATAATTCGATATGTTGGTAATATACACTGGGGAAGATGAACTTATTCTCCCACTCGAGCATGACCAGATTGGCAAAAATGGGGGCACAAGAAGCCCCCATTGCTACACCACGGATTTGTTTGAAGTGTTGACCCAAGTGGAAGATGTAGTTGTGGTCTAGGACCAGCCCCATCATGTCCATGATGAGATTGATCCTGTCCCAACTACAACCAGAATATTTGGTCATGCTATTACAAAAATATTCAAGTCCAATATCTGCCGGTATGCTGGAAAATAAATCTTTCACATCAACTGTGAGGAAAATCAAATTTTCCTGCCAAACTTCATCCGTAAGTTTGCTCAAAAAGTCCCAGGAATCTTTTACTATGTGGTTAACTTTCGTATATATATGTTTCATCCAATGGTCAATGGCTACCCCTAACTTGAATGTTTTCGATTTAGAGCCAGATATTATAGGTCTAAAAGGTGGATGTTCCAAATTTTTATGTAGTTTAGGTATTCCTATTATTTTGGATAATAATGGAAAATCATTTTTGAAAAATTCATATACTTCATTGGTTATTCTTCTATCTAATAAATACTCCTCTATGGCTAAATCGATCCTTCTATGTCCTGTATTGATTTGGTTCAACGACACTTGTTCATTTAGGATCTTCTGTATTTCCCTTTGATATTCTTTATTTTCAAAAATCACAATCCCACCACCTTTATCTGGCTTCATTATTCTTATCTCATCATTCATAATGAGATTCTCTAAACATTTCCTTTCTTCAGTTAGTAAATTGTCTTTATTAACTGTGGAATCTACCTTATTATTCTTTATGTTCCTGTGTAAAATGTATAAATCTTTACAAACCATTTTCTCATATAAACCTATCTGTGCATTAGATACAGGAATATACGTGCTTTTCTTGGTTAACTTGTTACAGTTAGTGTTTGCTATTCCCTTATTCTGACCTTGGTTGAACTGTATAGCAAGATTGAGTCTTCTACAGAATAACTTGACCTCTTTTATGGCATCAAAAATATCAAATTTTACTGTGGGTATGAATTTCATCCCCTTACTAAACAATGTGGTAATTTCCGTAGTAACCTGGAGTTGTGTATAGTTATATACTTTAAACCCTTCAAAGCAATGTATGTTCGGATGCCTTACTGGATTTTCCTCAGGTATACTTACACTAGTACAAAAAGTGGATGCCTTCACATTAATACTGTGTTCTACAGGGGTGGGGGGTGCATGCTTCTGAAAACTATTTCCACCACCTTTACCATCAATCATTCCATCTATATTCTCTATTGGTTGTATCCCCTTTACCATCTTTTTGGTGCTGGGTAGAATCGCCCCCCTTGAAAATTTTCTTCTTCGTTCAACCTATACTTTCTTCTTCTTCCTTTGGTTTTTACTACTTCAAATACCCCTTCCCTTTCATCTGTATACTTAGGCCAGATGTACGCTCTTCCCCTCCTGTACATTTCCAAGTCTCGCTCTATTTTATTCATTTTTCTATTGTAAACATTATGCACTTTACTTTTCGCATTTGTGAACTGTTTGGAATATAAATCATACCATTCAATAAAATCCACATCTTTTATAATAGATTCATTCAAACATTCAACTTCCTGTAGAAGAACATTGATTTTTTCTTCATTACATTTCAAAAGTGCTTTCATATAAGAAAAACCAAAATCATCGAACATTTTGTTAAACAATTGCTCAATTTTTAAAGAATATTTTAAACCCAGTGGTAATTTGAAAAACCTCAAACCTTTTGGTACCACCTGTAATTGAATACATTTTTCAAGATAAGCATTATCCACTTTTACACTTTTAAGTTGTATTAATTTTTTACCCAATGAATAAACTCTGGATTTCACATCATTGGTAACATTTTCCTCACATTCGTATACTTTTTGCCTGTATTCACTAGTATTTCTCCCCCCAAAATTATCTTCATCAGCTAAAAATTCATTTAGTACTTTAGATACATTTAACACACGTTCCCGACAATCCCTTTTCTGAATGCCTTTCAGTTTAGGGCTAGATATCTTATTTAAGTTTACAGTACCTTTATTTTTGCTATTTGCCTTCTTGGCAATAGCTGAATATGTCCGCACTGGAACACATTGCTCTTTGGGGCGTGCCCCCATTCTCACATTCTCACTATTAGTATGAAATAAGCTGAAATCAAACGTGAAATCAGCTTCCATAGATATGTCCCTGTTTTCTTCTCCTATATCCAAATCGTGTACTTTAGTCCCTTCACCTTGTCCATTAGGGATATCACTAGCTTCGCTGGTAACTTCCACCAACACCGCTTCCACTTGCGATGTCTCCGCGTTGGCTTGAATAGTTTGAATAGTTTTGCTTCTGCACAAGTTCAAGGAGTCTGTTGACGTCTCCTTGGAGTGACGTCACTTCCGACCGTAGTGTACAGTATTCTTCACGACTCAATGGAGTCCCAAGACAATCCACCTCTGCCATTTCACGACTTGTAACCAAATTAGAACAAAACAAACAGTAGCTCTTAAGATAGCGAATCAGAAGCAAACAAGCCTGTTGCTTTTTGTCACACAACTTTATTGTAAACCAGCACCACAAAGCACATCTAGTAAGAATGGTTGAGCTTTCATCTGCATTTACCAGATTTCTTCAGAACCATTTGCCTTAACATGTCACTTCCTTTATAAACACAAATTTTAAAATTAATTAAATAGTTAATTAAAAACCAAATTGTTAATTGAAAACAAAATTACTCAGTTTACATTTGTTGTAAATTAATTACAATGTCACAAAAAATATATATATATTAACAACTGTCATAAAATGTACTATATACTAGTACTAAAGTGCATTTATACAGTGCGTAATACATTACATTGTCATCCTGGTCACATCTTTCGTAATGTAGTCAAAGGCCAATGCATAAGGATAGCAAGAATGTCATCGACTAAGGAGATTATGCAAAGTGAATTGGATGTTCTTTTTAAATTATTCTTAGACAGAGGTTATCCTAAACATATGTTGACCAACATTACGTCTTATGTTAAGAAAGAATGGGGTAGTAAATATGTACCACTGCTGGGTACAGGTAGTATGGTGTGTACTAAAGTCCAAATAGACCGAGACAACAGAGTATGCATCATTAGGTTTAACCCCTATACCAACATTATGACAGAAATTTTGAAGAAACATTGGGACTTAATTACAAGTAATGTACCTATTGGAGACATACTAGGTACAAAACCCTATAGTATATAAAACAGGTATGAATTTAAAAGAATGATAGAGACCAAGAAAAGACCTACATAGGAAATAGTAGGAAGGGCACTACGTGTTGTGGTGCATGTAGTCAATGTAAATATAAATGCAGGATGAGACTTAAGAATATTGTTAAATCTGTAGTATATCCTAAGAAGGGTAATTGTAATACACAGCGTGTACATTGCTGAGTGTGAGAAATCGATGTATACTATATAGGAAAGACTGAGAGGAAATTCAAAGCACCTGTACAGTATTAGGAAAGGAGATACTAAGAACGCTCTAAGTAGACACATTATAGAAAAGGGAAGTGAACATAGCTTTAAATTTGCTATTATAGACCAGGTTGAGGTAAATGACAGAGGAGGAAATTGGAAAATATATTTAGCTTGGTTAGAAAGTAAGTGGCAAATATGTTTAGATGCCACATCCCCCCCGGGTATAAATGATTATATAAGTATCAAGCCTTTTTTGGCGTTAGAATAAGGAAATTTCATCAGCCTAGTACAGTATATATATATATATTTTATACATTAACACATTTATTTATATATTTTATATATTTTTTATTTATTTATATATTCTATTAAGTAATTTACAAATTTCAAGCATAGGGTAGATAGTATAAGGGACTCAATAATGAAATGTATTACGCACTGTATAAATGCACTTTAGTACTAGTATATAGTACATTTTATGACAGTTGTTAATATATATATATTTTTTGTGACATTGTAATTAATTTACAACAAATGTAAACTGAGTAATTTTGTTTTTAATTAACAATTTGGTTTTTAATTAACTATTTAATTTTACCAAAAAATTTGTGTTTATAAAGGAAGTGACATGTTAAGGCAAATGGTTCTGAAGAAATCTGGTAAATGCAGATGAAAGCGCTCAACCATTCTTACTAGATGTGCTTTGTGGTGCTGGCAGTTTTACAATAAAGTTGTGTGACAAAAAGCAACAGGCTTGTTTGCTTCTGATTCACGGCTCGAGTCCAGGGGATCTACGCTTGCTATCTTAAGAGCTACTGTTTGTTTTGTTCTAATTTGGTTACATATAGCTGCATGGAATCAGGAATACCTGACAGGATGTAATCATCCTCCTCAAGGAAGAGTAAACCTGTCTGGAGGACATCTGCAATAAATAAACTCTATAATAAAAGAAAGAAAATTGCTCTCCAGGACCAAGAAGGAGCAGGGGCCTAATTGGAAGCAATCTCTCCTTACCCTTAACAAGCAAAGGGCACTAGCAAAATCCTCCAAAGCAACCTCGAGTCCAAACTGGCCATATCTACTAAAGACAGTCATAAGGCCTTCTTCACATATGTCTGCAGTCTCAAGGGAAGCACCCAGATCTTGTCAGAGCTGGTGGTCAAGGACACCACATACACAAATGCTGTACATATAGCCAACCTGCTGACAGACAGGTTCAGTGAAAACTTCACCCCTTATCTCTAGGGAGCAAGTCATCACTGCTTTCTCAAAGGTAGAAAAACACAGCCTCCATGTGACCTGATAACATCCCAGGCTGCATCCTACATGAACTCAAGCAGGAACTTGCATCACTATTAGGTACCCTATTCAACCAAAGCTGGAGTACCAGCTTTGTCACAGCCAAGGGGAGAACAGCCACTGTCATGCCTTTGCACAAAGGTGGAGCATCCACCGATCCAGGAAATTATAGACCTAACTAGCCTGATCCTTTGATACTACTCCCCACTCCTGTATAATAGATAAACTCTCTCAACTAGGCATCAATCCATATCAGATGGGCAAGCAAACTGGCTCAATGATAGAACCAACCTAGTCAAAATAGGGGGACAGCCACTTTAAGCAGTAGACCGGTAACAAGCGGTGTTCTCCAGGGACTGGTCTTGGGGCCTCTGCTGTTTGGGATATACTTTTCTGAGATGCAGGCCAAAATCAGTGGGGTATGGCTGACCAAGTTTGCAGATGACTGCAAGCTGGGTGCTGTTATCAAGACCTCTAGTGATGTTCATAGATTCATAGGTTCATAGGTTCATAGGTTTATACTTATATGAAAAAATACTGTGCCCATTAGTTTGTTATGCCTCTGTCCAGCAGTGACCCAGAGATGATTCCTGTTGATGTACAGTGAAGGATGAACACAGGATAGCAGCAGATTTCTTCAGCTCCACCAATTTCATTACATTGACAGGAATTAATTACTTAAAAAATGAATTTTTGAAGTAATTTTCTTTCTAAATATGTTTGTTTTATATAGTTCTTGAACTATATCTAAAAAAGAAAGGAAATCTTAATAATATTCCTGTCAGAAATTACTTTGGAAATTTTCCTGTCAGTTTATCAGTCTGAAATGAGTTCCAGTAAGACAAATTCTCAAGACTCCAGCATCAAGAAAGAACTTCAGTCTCTGATAATTATAGTCCAGCAACTTACTGCTAAGATGGATAAAATGGATACTAAAATAGACACTTTCATAGAAAAACTACAAAACAAATAGACTTGTTACATATGGACCTGCAACAACAGAAGATCCAGATGACAGGCATAGAAGAAGCTGTGAATGACATGGAAAATAGAATACAAGAAGAGGAAATCAACATTGAGTTTCTGCTGAAACAAAATACACATTTACAAACAAAGCTGGATGACCTGGAAAATAGATCTAGGCGCAATAACATTAGGATTTTTGGACTGCCAGAAAATATTGAAGGTAACAATATTACTTCTTTTTTAACAACATGGCTCCCTAAAACTTTAGATTT
>NC_056749.1:479255697-479260697 GCF_019279795.1 Protopterus annectens | reverse complement strand
TAATTGCCTATCTCAGCAAAAAACACTTTGACCCTCAAAAGTTTCAAAATGACCTTAGCCTGGTTAACTGGTCTCCTCTTAAAACTCTCCCTATCGACGACGCTGTTAACCACTTTAATAAAACCTTTCTTACTATTTTAGACCAACATGCACCCATGCGATCTATCCACATGAAATATAAAACAGCCCAATGGCTTACAACCAACACAAAACAGCTGATCCTTAATAGAAATAAGGCCTGGACTCAGTGGCGAACCTCCAAAGACCCCATTGACCACCTTAACTTCAAACAAAAAAGGAACATGACAAAGTTAGCTATCATTAAAGATAAAAAGAACTTTTACCTCCGCCTACAGCAATCATCCCACCATCATCCACACAAATTTTGGAAATCTATTAACACACTTCTGTCCCCCGGAAAAGTTGAAACTCCAAATCCACTTGGCTCCTGCCCTGACTCTCCCTTACAAACAGCTAATGCTTTTAATAACTTCTTTACATCTACAATACTTAATCTGGCCAACCAACAAACCCCTGACACCACTTTATTAGGTAGCCCAAACTTCACTCCTCCACGTATGCAACTTAAACCCATACCTACCTCCTATATTCTAAATCTACTTCAAAAACTTAAAGCCTCTACCCCCTCAGCTGACAAACTCCCAGCTGAATATCTCCAGCTAGGTGCCAAAGCGGTTGCCTACCCAATCTCTATACTAATAAACAGAACCATAACCGAAAATACTATACCTTCCCTCTGGAAAATCTCACACATCATCCCCCTCTTCAAAGGAGGCGACTCATTTGAACACTCTAACTACCGCCCTATAGCACTGCTATCTCCTATTGCAAAAATAATGGAGAAATGCATCCACAAACAGTTACTAAATCACCTCCTTTCTAACAATCTCCAATAACTGCCAACATGGCTTCGCCCTTACCATAGCACTACCACAGCCTTACTATCCTTCACTGACTCCATTAATATTAACCGTAATAGCAATCTTCTCTCATCAGCATTCTTTGTAGACCTTTCTAAAGCCTTTGATATGGTGAATCACCAACTCCTTCTTCATCGCTTAAAATCACTCTCTCTTGACACCCCTGCCTTAACTTGGTTCACTTCCTACCTTCAAAACTGTAAACAGGCTGTTTTATGGAACAACAATCTCTCTGAACTTCTCCCCACCACCTTAGGGGTCCCGCAAGGCTCCATCTTAGGTCCTCTTTTATTTTCCATCTTCATTAATGACTTGCATCTTGCCACACCCCTAACTACTTGCATTCAGTATGCTGACGACACCACCATCATTTGCTCTGCCACAAACCAAGCTGACCTTCACTACCTTAAAAGACATTCACTACTATTGAGCAATGGTTCTCTAACCACTGTCTCCTCTTAAACCCTAAAAAAACTAAACTCCTCCTCTTCTCACCTACACACCTATCTGCCCCTATTAATTTCACAATTACTTCTAACAATGGCACCTTTATAGCTCCTGACCAAACAACCAAACTATT
Organism: Protopterus annectens; assembly: GCF_019279795.1. NCBI lineage: Eukaryota > Metazoa > Chordata > Ceratodontiformes > Protopteridae > Protopterus > Protopterus annectens. The sequence continues at coordinate 479,259,176 of NC_056749.1, read as the reverse complement.
GGGTATTACTATTGACAATCTACTAAAATTTGATTTTCACATTAACTCCAGCATAAAAGCAACTAATAGAAAACTAGGTTCTCTCTATAGAATCAGAACTTTCCTCACTACTGAAGCAAGAACTACCATAGCAAGAACACATCTTATCTCCACTTTACTATATGCTTCCCCCATTTATTCTAACCTATCTAAGCATAACATTAATAAGCTCACAACAGCCTACAACAACATTGCAAGATTTGCCACTGCCTCTCCATATAAAACACATCACTGTCAGAACCTCTCTAAACTAGGATGGCTGGAATTACCCCACCTAATTCAGTACTATCAGCTTACACTTGCCCACAAAGCCCTTTACCACCCTGAAAACATACCCATGCTCTCCACCCTTATAAAACCCTACAACAACTTAAAAGCCCTACGCTCTTCTAATAAACTACTGATTCAAACTTCTCTAAGAATACAGCAGGTGATTCAATATTTTCAAACTCAGTTGGTAAGATCTGGAACCAACTTCCTCCAGACCTTGCAGCCCACACTTCTTTTACACTATTTAAGACTAAATTGAAACTCTATCTTACTAAACACTGGCTTTGTTCTTGCATCAATCCCAGTTGATCTAGCTCCTCTATGACCTTCTATTCTCCTCCTTCATTCCGCTTAAATTCTCCCAAATATATTTCTTCAATTTATTTTATTTTTCCTGTCGACTTAATAACTATACTTCTCTAATAACACTCATCTTAACTTTTTTTAAAAAAACTTAATTCTTCTCTCCCCTCTCTTACCAATTCTGTACTTAAATAATTTCCTTGTCTTTCTATCCCCCTCTTTGTAAACTTCCTGAAATTGTTGCTACTGCCTTTCTTACTTGTGACTTATACCCATACTTGACTTATAGCCATTGTGATAATTTTGTATGTACTGTTTTTGTGACCATGTAGTAGATAGCGGAGCTTTTCTCCTCGGGCCTCCACTGAAAATGGACTTGTATCCAGTTGGACTAGCCCGGTTAACAAATGTAAAAAAAATAAATAAAATAAAATATGTAATGTCTGAATCATATTAGCCAAAGTTTTTGATTTAAATGAATGTTAGAACTTATTTTTCTCTCCTCTTGATTTCTAACATCAAGATTATTTGAATGCTATTTGAATACAAGTGTTTTATATTACATGGATGTATATAGTAGTATGAACAGTTTAAAAAAAAAAAAAGGTTTATTTTAGTTTATATGATGCTGTTTTACCAAATGTGTAGTCTTGTCTTGCTAGATAATTGAATTGAAAACTGTTAACTTCAGTTAAATATAACTAGTATTAAATTGATAAAGTGGTAGCTGACATACTGCTGCTTAGGGTAGGGGGTTAACTTGAGTGGTAAATACTACTCTAAGTTGGAGTTTATAACTCCAGGCTGGATGCAAGGTTTAATCCTTACATTATTTTCACTTGTTCATTGTTATTTGTATATAGCTTTGACATCCACAATATATTTTGTACATTCATTGTCACTACAAACAAAATTGAATCCTATACGAAATCCCATAAGAGATTCAATAAATACAGCTATATTTAAAGGTACACCTAAAGGAGGAGATGTAACATTACTTATCTTGTTATTTGTTATTTTGATCATAAGATTCTTAAGTTTTAAAAATGCCAAATGACATCTTTAAAAGGAATTTCTTTAAACATTAATGGATTGAATAATCCATGTAAAAGGGCAAGCCTAATAAGGATACATTAATTTACATAAGGCCAACTTAGTCAAACCCATCTCTTGAAAAAAGATATTGATAAACTAGCCACAAACAAATATACAGTATTGGTTAATTCAGAGCACACTCAGAAAAAAAGAGTGGCTATTTTATGGAATAAAAGTATGCCCATTCCTAAAACCATTAAGTCTTATCAGGATGACAAAGGAATGTTTTGTATGGTTACAATACAAATTAATGGGAAGACTTACACTTTAATTAATGTATATTGGATACCTAGAATTGGTATTAATACAGTGAAACATCATCTTGATAAGATCATATCATTCTCTATAGGAGATATTATTTTAGCTGGTGACTTTAATTGTATACTACATGAAAGTGATACTACCACTATAGGAAAGAGAAGAATTACATCTAATGCAAAACATTTAAAGGATTTTGCTAATTCTTATCATTTGAATGATATTAATAATCAGATAGATTCAAAATCATTACCATACACCTTTTTTTTCTAACAGATACAAAACTTATTCAAAAATAGATAGGGTCTTTATTTCTAACCAGATGGTAACAGATTTAATTAATTCCAAAATCATTTCATGTCCTATATCTGATCATAATTCAATTGTTTTGAATTCATGATAAAAATACTCATAATGTTCAGATCAAAAGGATACCAGCATACTTAACTCAACTAAAAGACTATAAAGAATATATACTTTCAGAAGTAAAACATTTTTTAGACATAAATAACACTCCTGAAGTCTCCATTGTTTATGTTTGGGATGCCTTAAAATCATATCTATATGGACAAAGTATCAGATGGTATAATAATAAATGGAAATCTTGGGATAAGGAATTGTTAGATATTCAAAGTAAATTAGACTCTTATAAACATAATAATAAAGAAAATATTATGGACAAGAAAGTTATTGAAGAAATAAACAAACTAAATGAGAAATACAAAGAAATTTTAACTCAAAGTTAAAATAACTTTAGAGAAATACAAGAGTTTGTCTTATTCAATAAGCCCCAAATACTTACATAGACTTAAAAATAAAACAAAAAGGTTGAATAAACAAAACCATATCAAAGAAATCTTTTCTCTAAGGAAAAGAAGAATGTTTCTAGTATACCAGAAATACTAGATGAATTTAGAAATCACTTTCACAAAATTAACCATAATAATATTAACATGGAACCTAAAGATAAAATAAAGGAGTTTATAACGACAAATATGAATAAAAAGCTTAATAAACAACAGATTAAACTATTGGACAAGAGTATTTCATATACAGAAGTTATTACACAAATAAATAAGCTTAAATCAAACAAAGCACCGGGTAATGATGGTATTATACCAGAGATATATAAAATCCTTTCTAAAAATACATATTCATTAATACATAAGGTTTTTATTTTGGCCCAAACTGAGTTAACAACCCCCCCATCTTGGCAATATACATTTATTTCGCCAATTTTAAAACCTAATAAAGATCCAACTAGATGTTCTTCATATCGGCCCATCTCATTACTTAATGTTGATTATAAAATGTTTATGAATATCTTTGCTGATAGATTGAAGACAATCATTCCGGCATTATAGATATAGATCAGACAGGCTTCATTGTAAATAGAAATACTTTTGATAATATAAGAAGAACTTTAACATTAATAGATTATGCAAATAGGAAAAAGAAAGATTTAACACTTATTAGTCTTGATATAAGTTCAGCTTGATTCAGTAAGTTGGGGC